>NC_137788.1:160345934-160427021 GCF_963383645.1 Muscardinus avellanarius | reverse complement strand
GGCTTAAGAGACCCTGTTTCCAAATAAAAATATAAAAATAGGTCTGGGAGCCGGGCGTGGTGGCGCACGCTTGCAATCCCCGCGCTTGGGAGGCAGAGACAGGAGGATCGCGCAGGTTCGAAGCCAGCTGCGCGCACTGGCTTAAGAGACCCTGTTTCCAAATAAAAATGTAAAAATAGGTCTGGGAGTGTAGCCCAGAGGTAGCAGGGCTTCCAGGAACCCCAGTACCACCGAAAGAAAGAAAGAAAGAAAGAAAGAAAGAAAGAAAGAAAGAAAGAAAGAAAGAAAGAAAGGGAAAATTTGAGATGTATATGTTAGGGATCTCTGTTGATCAGTGACCCATCAGAAGTGTCAGCAGGGTGCACCCAGTTTCAATTTAAGTGAGTATGACAGTGGGACCTAATTCACATAGAGTGCTTGGCCTGAACACCCGCAAGGGTTCTTCTTCCAGAATCTCTTTTCTATGACTCTCTGCTTGAGCCCTGTACCATCTCTTTTAACCCTGGGGAAAAGTCACTCAAGTTACCTCTCAGAACCCACAAGGAAATGTTTTCAGGACACCCCACCCCCACCCCGTGGATACCAAAGTCCTCGGATGCTTAAGTCTCTTATATAAAATGATATGGAACTAGTGCAGAGCCTACACACATTCTCTCATACTTTAAATCATCTCTAGATGGTTTATAATATCTCTAGTACAGTATAAATGCTATGAACATCATTGTATTAAGAAATAATGACAAGAAAAATGAATCTGTCCATTTTGGGTACAGATACAGCTTTTTTTCCTCCCAATTTTTGTTTTTTCAGTACTGGGAATGGAACCTAGGGTATTCTACCTCTAAGCTACACTCCTGGCCCTATTTTTTATTCTTTATTTTAAAACAGGGTCTCAGTAAGTTGCAAAGGGCCTCACTAAGTAGCTGAGGCTGGTCACGAACCACAATCCTCCCGTCTTAGCCTCCCAAATGCTGGGATTGCAAGTGTGCACCACCATGCCTTGGGCTCCTCCAAATATTTTCATCTACAATTTGGTTGAAGCTGCAGAATCCACGGATACAGAGGGCTGGCTCTATTTTTTTAAGGTCAATTACATTCAAAGTTTCTTTTTTTGTGTGTGGTACTGGGGTGGAACCCAGAGGCTTTTCTACCTCTGGGCTCTACTCCCAGACCTATTTTATACTTTATTTGGAAACAGGGTCTCACAAAGTTGCTGAGAGCCTCACTAAGCAGCTGAGGCTGGCTTCAAACCTGCGCGATCCTCCTGTCTCCGCCTCCCAGGCACGGGGATTACAAGTGTGCGCCTCCACGCCCGGCTACATTAGAGTTTCTGCTTTTGAAATCCCACTATGTTTCAGCACACTCTGAGATACAGGAACAGTACCAGTGAGGTTGGAGGAGCCCTGCTTGGTGAGCCTGAGCCCCAGCAGGAAGGCAGCCTGGGCTGGGTGCCTGTGGGGAGGGAGGGAAAGAGAGAAGGTGCTTCAGTCATTAACAGCATGCCTTGAAAGAGTCACGAACAACACAGGGAAATGATCCATATCAAATTCAGTTTAAAGAAATGTAAGGATTTAAACAGAAAGTCTATGCTGCAGGCAAAGAAAAATATTAGCAGAAAGTAACCAAAATATTATCATTGGTTATTTCTCTATTTCCCAAACTTTCATCCAAAGAGCGTATATTATTCTTACCATCAGAAAAGGCTCCTTTTCCCATTATATCTTAAGTAGCTCTAAGAGGCAGGGTTTGTTTTGACGAAGGGCAGGGTGGGTGCACTCACACAGCTGGCTCCAGGGCACGGGTGCTCCAGGGGCCTCTGGGAGCGGTGGTGGGGTTTTCTGAGCCTCAAAGAAGTATTTCCCAGTATCCAGAAAGGATGTGCCGGTGACTGCCATCACCCACTGCTTCCCAGACTCCTGCCGGGCATCGCCCACCTCCCCTGGGGGAGGGATTCAATTGGTGGTGCAGAGGAGTAGGGGCGAATGCTGGGCAGGGGCAGGGACCTGGCTGGGGCAGCACAGGTGTGGGGAGAGGCTTGTTGAAGCCCCTCTTCCCCTTAATCTTTGAATGTGCTTAAGAATGCTGCTCCCCCATCCTTTAAGGCCCCCTCCTGGGAGCCTGGAACCTGAACCCAAATTGACCAGTGAAATCCAAGCCCCCACCATGATAGGCACGGACTCCTGCCTTCCAGGATACAAGCTCACTGTGTGATTCATCAGGGATGGACTCATAAAGGAAGAGAGAAATAAACATAAACGGTGAACAGATGGGAACGTCGAAAAGGGCCCCAAGCGCTCCGTTACAGAAATGTGCCGCTTTAGCTGGCAGCGTGACATCGTGGTACGGGGAAACGCTCGGCATCCTGTTTTGGAAGTAGCTGGCTCTCCTGTGTTGCCACCAAGGACAGGGAGCACTTTCAGCGTGGCCTGAGGCGTCATCTGAATTCTTTTCCATCGGCCAGCACAGAGAGGAGGCAGGAGCAGTCCAGGCGACATGAGAAGAGCTCCTTCCGGGAGCTCCATGACGCGGCGTCCCCATCTGCACTGTGGAGCTCCCCGCCTGGCTGGCCTCTCGGGCCCTGGGTGGCCCCCGCCGCGGGCTCGGTCACAGGTACTGACACGAGTCTCCTCCGTGTGATTGCAGGCATCCGCATGCTGGACGGCGACGTGACAGATGTCGTGGAAGCCAAGTCCCTGGGCATCAAACCCAACTACATTGACATTTACAGCGCCAGCTGGGGGCCGGACGACGACGGGAAGACGGTGGACGGGCCCGGCCGACTGGCTAAACAAGCTTTTGAGTATGGCATTAAAAAGGTGTGAGTTACCCAGGGACACGGGGGCGCTCATGAGGCGGGGCGACAGTAATGCTCTTAGTGGTTAAATATCAGAGTGATACCAGCCACAGCCCCAAATCAGGGCTGGCAAGGCCCTGGAATGCCAGCTAGAGCAGGGAGGAGTCACTCAGGGCTCAGGGAGGATGTCTGTCAACTCCAGGGGAAGGCCCTGCACGGTCCAGGGAGAGCCCGCCCGGCATGTGCCCACCTTGCCCTGCCGCCTTGGGCTCTGCCTGTCTCAGGGGGCCAGGAGGCATCACGGCAGGTCACCGGCCTGGTACCCAGACTGCGCATGTTGGAAAGGGTCCTGGGCCACCTGTCCACAGCAGTCCCCAGCTACAGAGCTGTCCGCATGTGTGTGCCAGGGTAGCAGAGGTACACCTGCATGCACCCCTCGTTCTTGCCAGCACACAGAATTTCTCTCTCTTTTTTCTTTCTTTCTTTCCTTCCTTCCTTCCTTCTCTCTCTCTCTCTCTCTCTCTCTCTCTCTCTCTCTCTCTCTCTCTCTCTCTCTCTCCTTTCCTCCATTCTTCTCTTTCTTATTTGTGTGGTGCTGGGGATTGAACACAGGGGCATTCTACCTCCGAGCTACACCCCCAGCCCAATTTTTTATTCTTTATTTTGCAAAAGGGTCTCACTAAGTTGCAGAGGGCCACACTAAGTGCTGAGGCTGGCCGCGAACCCAGAGCCTCCTGTCTTAGCCACCACATCCGGCTTGTTTGTTTTTATGGTACCAAGAATGAACCTAGGGGCATTCTGCCTCTGAGCCACATCCCCAGCCCTTTTGATTTTTTAATTTTAAAACTAGATCTCACTAAGTTACTGAGGACCTTGCTAGGTTGCTGAGGCTGGCCTTGAACCTGCAATCTTCCTGGCTCAGCCTCCCAAGTACTAGGATTACAGGTGTGCATCACCGTGCCCCGCTTGCACGTAAGATTCCTGGGTAGACCTCATCAGGGGTAAAGCAGGGCAACAGCCAGGCACTGACTGGGCCTGGTCTGCAGCATAACTGCGAGGCAGGCAGGCTCCTCCCAGGAGCCCCACTCCCACCCCAGCCACTCCCATGGCCCATTCTGGATCCTTAGTGCCAGGAAGGATGGGAGGGGAAGGGTGGTTGGAGATGAAGCAGTTTGTATAAGCCAGTGGGGAGACAGATCCCTGGGTGAGAACAGCTTCTTGGAGCCACAGATGGAGCATGACCAGTCATCCAGGAGGCCCTGGGTGGCCCAGTAAGCCCCAGCCTGGAGAAGGACATGTGGCCCTTGAGTGCCTGTGGGGTGGGGCCCTCCGCTGGAAATCAGACCTCAGACTTCCTGGGGGACAGCGGAGGGGGGCGCTGTGGGGGAGTCGGGCCCATTTTATTATTTATATAACTGAAAACATTTTTAAAGGTTCTTATGGCATTGCAATCCACGCACCATGATTAAAATATAGCTAATAAATAGTTAATAAGTAAATCAAATTGCACCAGGGGTTACTTTGAAAAACAGCCTTTGTTTATTGCCTGCTCCCAATCCTACCCCACAAGAGAGAAAATCTTTTTTTTTTTTTTAACTCTGTTCATGATTTCCTTTTTCTGAATAATGTGATTTCATTTCTTTTCTGGATGTTCACTGGATGTTGGGTAGCTTTTAATTTTATTCCTGGTGGGGGGTGAATTTTTTTCTCTTAGAAAGCCTCCCACCATGCGGGAAGCCTGGAGTTCCCCCTTCCCTTACGCTTCCTAGGTTTGGGGTGTGCACCTGGTCTCTGTCTCCTGCGCCTGGTGGGTACCTCCTGCAAGGGATGGGCTACTGGCTCCAGGTGTGAGCCAAAGTTTCCTCTTCCACCGCCCCCTCCCCCAGGACTGCTTAGGGCTTGAATAGCTGAGAGTCCAGGGACCAAGCGTGGCTGTGTCCATTCTCCTGTGTCTTGGAGCTTAGTTCTCATTTGGAAAGAAGAAATTAAAGGCAGAGGGGCAGCGCGACCTCATAATCAGGCTTGGGACGCTTGACAGCTTCTCCTGTCTCCCAGACTCCAGGAAGACACACAGGGGGCTTCTTTGGGCCTGCGGAGCCCCTGAGCCGGGCAGGGTGCTGGGCCACGTGCCCTCCCGGATGCTTGCAGGCAGATCCAGGCAGGAAGATCCGCCGCCCGCGAGGGACCGCTGAGTAAATAAATCCTATCTTTCCATGACTCAACCCCTCGCTCCCACCCACCAGTTCACTTGGATCTCAGACTTGATGACAAGCGAAACATCCCCAAAATTAAGCTGCACTTCAGCTTCAGAGAGGGTGACTTCAGTTAACGATTGCGTCTTCTGCAGGAAACATATCACTTTGAATGCTGTTCCTGAGGAACATCTGGCTCTTCCACGAGATGGTTTCTAAGGATGTGCGCGCGCAGGGGGAGGTGCCCCGTTTCCAGGGTGGGTAACGACGGTTTTTAAGGGATTGCTTGGTTTATAAGGGACTGTTTGGATTGCCTGCTTAGGATCAATTAGATGGAGCCCTCGCAGGACTTCAAAAAGATGGGGTTGCCAATGGGGGACCTCTGCATTCTGGATTCTGAGCAGTCGCCCTGTCAAGCTGTCAAGGGAAGCAGGGATTTGCGGAGGGGACCACGTGGCTCCCCCTCGTTCTTGTCACGGTTCCTTAAAATACTGAGGTCATTTAATTTTTTTTTTTTTAGTCAGTCTGAAGTAACAATATGTCATATAGGGAGCCTTAAATCACAGCTGTCTAAAGCTGTCACGGAAATTCCTCCCAGAAATTGGATGATCTCAAACCCAACCGCATTTCCCCATCTGTTTTTCCTCTGTGCGGCCCCATTTGTCACCTGTGGTCTCTTTCTGCAGAATCTGACTTCATCCTTGGTAGATGATGTGGTCTGCTAGTAGGAGACTTTAGGAGCCAGAGCGTGGCACCAGGTCTGAGCTATGTCCGTCCTTACGAAGCCTCACTCCTCACGTGGCCTGTTGGTCAGAAAGGGAGGTTCAGCTTCACTCTGGCTAAAAAACACTGGCCTTGCCAGATGGCCAGTCTTGGCTAGCCCTCAGGAGTGGTGCTTCTGAGCTCATGGCTAAAGTCTCCACTCCCCAGGGAAGACACGGAAATATCATGGGAGCAGGTTGGAGTTGTGATCTTCCTAAGTTGTGATGCTAGGGTCAAAACATCCCCTCTGCCGGGCGTGGTGGTGCACACTTGTAATCCCCACCCTTGGGAGGCAGAGACAGGAGGATCGCGCAGGTTCAAAGCCAGCTGTTTCCAAATAAAAAAAAATATAAAATAGGTCTGGAAGTATAACCCAGAGGTAGAAGGGTTTCCAGGAACTCCAGTACCACCAAAAAAAAAAAAAAAAAAAAATCCCCTGTAACCCCCTGCCTGTGGGAGTCCTGACATGCTAACACAGAATCCGCAGGGGCAGCCAAGATATCTCTTTCCACCTCAGATCTGGGTATCTCTCTGCCTCCTTCACCTGGCCTCTTTCCAAAATCATCTTAAGAAGAGAAAGAGGCTGTTGATCTGTGAGATGGGGTTGGTCTAGCAGTGAGTAAATGCATGATGCCCAGGGGAAAGACCAGCTATTGTTTGGACCTGAGCGCAAACAAACCTTTCCTCCTCATTAAGTTGATTCTCCCAGGCATTTGTGACAGTGTCGGAAAGCTGACTGCCACCCAACCCCAGACCTGCCGGCTCCCAGTCTGCACCGTAACTGGGCTCCCAGGGTTCCTGGGAAAGAGACCTCAGTGCACACACGTGCAGGCTTGGGGAGCACCACTTGGTGCTGTTCTCTGCTGCTGGAACAGTAAGGCTGCTGCTCCACTTTGCAAACGGGACACATGTCATTAGTAGTTCTCAGCGGGGTGAAGAGTTGAGAGTCACGGTGTCGTAGGGAAGACCCTCATACGGAATAAAAATAGGTTCCAAGGGGTTAAGTGCCTTTTCATTTGGATTCTTGTTGCTTTAAACTGGCTTCTGATTAATCTTTTCCAGCGGGTAATTATAGCCCTGCTTTGCTTAATGATGGGGACACGGCCCGAGAAGAGCATTGTGAGGTGCTCGTCATCGTGTGAACTTAACGGGGTGCTCAGGCGAAGCTGGACGGGGCACCGCCTCTGCTGCCGGCTCTGTGATATTACCCAGGCCTGCATGTGGTGTGCGGTGATCCAAGCTCCCCTGTGCGGCACATGGCTGTAATCACAGGGCCACGCCCACCTCCTTTGTACTTGGTGCCTTTCTCCCACAAAGTTGAGCTTTCTGCTAAACACGAGCAACCTTTTTGGTGAGCTCTCGACCACTGGGACAAGCCCCCCTCAGAGATGCAGAGAGCAGAGCGGATGGAGATGTTTGGAGCCGCCCGCCGGGCTGGTGAGCTCAAGGCTTCTTCCTGTGGGCTCTGTTGGGAGCCCGAGAGTGGAACTGGAGCCCCCTTAGCCTACGTAGTGGTGGTCTGCTCTGCAAAGGGAGGGCTTGAAGTCTATTTGCATCCACTCTGCACAGGGCTGCGAGTCGGCCCTGTGAGGGTTTCAGGATTTGATTGAAAATTATCTTTAAGGGCTGGGTGTGATAGCTTGTAATCCCAGCTTTTGGGAGGCTGAGACAGGAGGATCGCAGTTCGCAGACAGACTCAGCTACTTAGTGAGGCCCTTTGCAACTCAGTGAGTTCCTGTTTCAAAATAAAGAATGAAAAATAGGCCGGGCGTGGTGGCGCACACTTGTAATCCTCGGGCTTGGGAGGCGGAGACAGGAGGATCGCGCAGGTTTGAAGCCAGCCGCGCTGGCTTAAGAGACCCTGTTTCCAAATAAAAATATAAAAAATGGGTCTGGGAGTGTAACCCAGAGGTAGAAGGGCTTCCAGGAACCCCAGTACCAACAACAAAAAAAAAAGAAAAATAGGGTGGGGGTGTATCTTGGAGGTATGATGTCCTGGGTTCCACCCCCAGTACTGCAAAAAAAAAAAAAAAAAAAGTTAGCTTTAAATTGAACTCTCATTCTGCATGTGTGTCCCTTTCCTCCCTGATTTTGAAAAAGTGGGTCCTCGGTAAGGATGTAAAAGACACCGGCCTGGTGTATGGGTCCAGTGTCCTGAAGAGATGGATGTTGGTACCACCGTCTGGGCGGGCTGCGTGCCACCAACAGGTTGAGCTTTGGGACTGAGTCAGTCGGTCCGGTTTTCTATTAGCTCATTGTTAGTTAGGGTTTCGGGCTGGAATGGTGCTTGGTTTGGTCAGACGTCATTGGTCCTGTGGCTGTGGGGCATTACATAGCTGGAGTGACCTGCCCTGAACAGCCACTGTCTTTCACAGGCTTGCTCGTACAAGAGTTCTTAACAATAGAAACCTTACACAGAGCTGGGCGTGGTGGTGCACACCTGCAATCCTAGCATTCAGGAGGTTGAGACAGGAGGGTTTCAGTTTGCTGGACAGCCTCAGCTACTTAGTGAGGCCCTTTGCAACTCAGTGAGATACCGTTGCAAAATAAAGAATACAAAATAGGGCTGGGCATGTAGCTTGGAGGTAGAATGCCCCTGGGTTCCATCCCCAGTACCAGAGAGAGAGAGAGAGAGAGAGAGAGAGAGAGAGAGAGAGAGAGAGAGAGAGCGGGCGCATGCGAGCACTCCAACACTCACACACAGGGACCGCAGGGACTCTTAACAGGGCACCTGCAAGCTGCCGCCAGCATTCTGACCTATTCAGTCTTCACCCAGGATTCATGGCTCATCCTACATTGCAAAAGTAGCTCGCTCTCCAAGAAGGGCACCTCTTTGGCTATGTCTTCAGGAAAATTCCTTCTCTCCCCCACAAGACTAACTCCTTCAAGCCAGGAAATATCAAGTTACAAATCCCACCACCCTCTATGATCTGGCAGGATCAGGTCCTGCCAGGTCTCTGATTCCTGACTACCGTAATGGAAATTCGAGGCATCGCTCTGAAGCGGAGCAGTTCGTGTTAGGGCATTTTCTTGGGAACAACAGAAGATTCTTTCTGGCCCTTCTTGCCCCATAGGGTTCTGGGAGTTTGAAATCTTAAAGCTGTTGCCCCATTAAATCCAAACAGAGCCCTTTTGGTGGCGCCTGGAGGGTCTCAGTGCATCCCTCTGAGCCCTCTGGAGGAACATAGAGAAGGTGGGACTCCAGGCTGGAGGTGAGACCTGCACCCGCGGGGTTCTGGCTGACACCATATTCTTCTTGCTTCCATCTAGGGACGGCAGGGCCTGGGCTCCATCTTCGTCTGGGCCTCAGGGAACGGCGGGCGAGAGGGGGACTACTGCTCTTGTGATGGGTACACCAACAGCATCTACACCATCTCAGTGAGCAGCACCACAGAGAACGGCCACAAGCCCTGGTACCTGGAGGAGTGCGCCTCCACCCTGGCCACCACCTACAGCAGCGGGGCCTTCTACGAGCGCAAAATCGTAAGTTCTCCTGCGAGGGGGAAGCTTCCTAGCATGTGCCTCCACCCTCTGGGGAGGACTTCCTTGTCCCTAAAGGTGAGCTAGATCCAGGCCAGATCGTGCGGGATCCCAGGATCCCAGCCTCAGCCCTCAGTGAACCACAAGGTCGGCCCCAGCCCCCGGCAGCTGGTCTCGGCTCCGGCCTCTCCCATCTGTGCCCAGAAATACCAGCTGAAACCCTCCCTGGCTTTAGTGATTTAAAAATACCATCTAAGAATGGGCTTCGTCCTCACCATGTCCCCTTTTAGCTCTCTCAAATCCTGTGGTCGCGTCACTCTGGAATCCAATTGACCGATTCTGACGTGTTAGATTGAGTGAGAGAAAGTCTTGGTTTCCTGCCCAAACGCTCGGAAGGCACGAGTGTTCTTCTAGGCATCCGCGGCTGCCAAAGGACGCATCGTAAACTCTTTGAAGTGGAGCAATGGCTTCTGTCTGTTCTGCTCACTTAAGTCAACATGAGTGGGATTTGGGATTTGTCTTTTACTGTGTGTGTGTGTGTGTGTGTGTGTGTGTGTGTGTGTGTGTTAGTGACCAGGGACTGAACTCAGGACCTTGTGTGAGCACTCTACCACTGAGTTATACCCTCAACCCCTAATTTATCTTTGAAACAGTTACTCTTTTAGTATACGGGTGGAATTTGTGTTTTGTCCTTCCCTACATACTTTTCTACGTAAAAAAAAGAAGCGGAGGAAGGGAGGATTCCTAGTCCAGATGAACGCAGGGTTCAAATGCAGTCATTCAGTTAGTTTGTAGACGTTTTTCAAATGAGTCCGTGGAGCTGGCCAGGCATGGTTTCACTTGTAAAGCTCATGGCATCTCTTCACCTCTCCTGCCACTTAGCTACATCTTCCGAAATCATTTGCAATTTATTTTCACCCCCTTCCTCCCCCATGGAAGCACGCAGGCTCCTGCTCCCCGCTTCGCTCTGCACCAAGGGGAGGTCAGCGCCTTCCCCTCCCGCCAGCCTGCGCAGCCCGGGCTGACCCGGGAGGTTTCCTCTAAATTGCCGCTCGCCCTTTCGGCTGGGGTGCTGGCCCGTGAGATGGGCCGCCGAGGGCCCGAGTGATGTCCTCATCATGGAGGCACTGGGCTCGCTTGTGCCTGGACTTGCTGGGGTCTCACTAAACAGATGTTTGGTCAAAACCCGACAAAGGCCTGCTGGCCGGGTAGGCCCAAGTTGAGGCTCAAGTTATCGAATACTTTGTACCCTGGGCGGTGTGGCTAGGAAAATGGTGTCATTTAAGGCAGGGCGTGCGGCTTGGTTTGCTTACTTAATCGTGCCATTGTGTGTATGTGGGTGTGTGTTTGTGTGTGTGTGTGTGTGCGTGCACGCACTTATATGAGCATGAGTGTGCTCACGTGAGCTACCACTCAACCCAAGAGCAGTCCACCCTAGCACTTTTTTTTTTTTTTTTTTTTTTTTGGTGGTACTGAGGTTCCTGGAAACCCTTCTACCTCCAGGCTACACTCCCAGACCTATTTTATATTTTTATTTGGAAACAGGGTCTCTTAAGCCAGCGAGGCTGGCTTCAAACTTGAGCAACCCTCCTGTCTCTGCCTCCCAAGCCTGGGGATTACAAGGGTGCGCCACCACACCCGGCCCCTTAGCACTCTTTTTTAAAACAGAGTCTTGCTAGGTGGCTGGGATCTTGTCATAAGGCTGAGGCTGGCCTTGAACCCGTGTTCCTTCTGTCTCCGCCTCCCTCCAGAGTGTTGTGATTATAGAGGTACACACCACACCCAGCTTGAATTCCTTTTAAAATTATTTTTATTTATTTATTTTTTGTGTGGTACTGGGGATGGAAGCCAGGGGCATTCTACCTCTAAGCAACACCCCCAGCCCTGTTTTTGATTCTTTATTTTGAAACAGGGCCTCACTGAGTTGCAAAGGGCCTCGCTAAGTAGCTAAGGCTCTCCCCGAACGAACAGCGATCCTCCTGTCTCAGCCTCACAAATGCTGGGATTACAAGCGTACGTCACCACGCCTGGCTTTAATTCCTTTTCTTAAAATATGTTTTTATTGGTGCATTATAGTCTCACCACATAATATAAATCCTATTGACAGTGATGGGCGTGGTGGCGCATGGTTGTAATCCCCGAGCTTGGGAGGCGGAGACAGTAGGATCCTGCAGGTTCGAAGCCAGCTGCGCTGGCTTAAGAGACCCTGTTTCCAAATAAAAATATAAAATAGGTCTGGGAGTGTAGCCCAGAGAAGGGTTTCCAGGAACCCCAGTACCACCAAAATAAATAAATAAATAAATAAATAAATAATCCTGTTGACAGTGACACACACATGCCGGCACCGGGGACCCCTCCCTACTGCCTCCCCTTCTCCCGCTCCCCCACACAGAGTACTGAGATTGACACTAGTATTTTCACACTTGTACACATAGCTGATAGTTCCTTTTGTTAAAAGCAGACAATTCTCTTCTCTGAGCAATGACGTGCGGTTAGATGGCTGTAGCTGGAATAAGAGCGAAGGGGGCCTGTGAGCAGTGGGGCTGTGGTCCTTGCCTCAGCTCCCATGGCATGGACGGCTTTTCTCCACCGCTCCCCAGAGCTGGGTTTCTGCTTTGAGTCCTCCAAGACATCCTGCACAGGACAAGCGACTTGCGCGGCTCTCTGATGGCAGGCCTAGCACTGTCCCGTGTGCCCCCTCCCTTCCGGTCCAGCAAATGTCAAGCAACATCCACCTGGCGTAAGGGATGCCCCACTGAGACATGTGACCCCGGACCCAAGGAGTGAAACCTAGAGCAAGCGCCTCTGCCCAGAAGATGGGCTCTGCTTGTTCACTGACCGTGAGCCTGTTCTAGGCCTAGCAAGGGGACTGCGGAGGGGGCCGCTCACTCCCAGGACCACCTGCTCTGAGGCTGCGGAGCCGGGCTGAGCCTCCGTGCTCCTGGCTGCTCGGCCTCCTACCCAGCATGCCTAGTTCCCCTCGCTGATCTCCATTCACTGCACAAGCACAAGGATGTGCAAGCGCCCAGTTGTGGGGACGGAGGAGTGGCCGGCGGGGCCGTTTGTCCTGGCCCTCAGCTGCCCTCCTCGGGTCACAGAGCCTTAGCCCTGTGGGCAGGCAGGGAGGAGGCTGGTCTGTGTTAACATGGCCGTCACATCTCCTTCCCATGCACGTGGGACCCGGGCTCCGTCCCCTCCGCTGGGAATCGGCGGCTCAGCTAAAACGTGACTGGAGAGGCGTGCTGGGTCTGGGTTGCTGCCACTGGAAACAGTTCTCCTCAAGGCTTGCACGAGTTGGCTCCCGGAGCCTGGTGTGTGGGCGGGGGTGTTATTTCCCATTTCTGCCGTAACGAATGATCCCAAGCGCAGAGGCTTATAACAGCACGAATTTATGTGCCGTTGTGTCGGTCGGAAGTCCCTCAGCCTCCTCTTCTGGGTCTGCTTCTCCGGGTTGGCAGGGCCATGTTCCTTTCTGGGGGCTCCAGGGGAGAATCTGTTTTCTCGCTCATTTATTTATTTATTTATTTTTGGTACTGGGGATGGAACCCAGAGGCCTCCTACCTCTGGTCTACACCTCCAGACCTATTTTATATTTTATTTGGAAATAGTATCTCACGAAGCTGCTGAGGCTGGCTTCGAACCTGCGATCCTCCCGTCTCAGCCTCCCAAGTGCCACCACGCCCAGCTTCCTTGCTTATTTAGCCAGCAGAATTCAGATCCCTGTGGCTGAGGAACTGAGGTCCTTGTTTCCCTGTGGGCAGCTGGTTGAGGGCCATTCTTGTTCTAGGCCGCCCACTTTCCTTGGCCTGTGTCTCCCCAGTTCTCAGTGATGGGCCCAGGCCTTCTCCTCCTCGTCCTGCCCTCAGGATGCGCACCTTTCCCCTACTGCAGGGCTGAGGCCAAACCCAGGGTCCCTGCGTGCCAGGCGAGCGCTCTGCCCCAGAGCTATGCCCACTGCACCCTTCCCTTGCTTAGGGCCCCCTGATTCTATCAGGCCTGCCTGGATCTCCGCAGATAATCTCCTTGACTCAAGGTCTGCCTGGCAGCCCCCCTAATTCCACCCGCTAAGCCCATGGGAGTCACACGGAGGGCAAAGGTCACAGAGTGTCTGACTCCTGTCCCGAACAGCTGGATCTCTGTGGACACACACACAGGGATCCTTTGGCCTCTGCTCCCCACTTCAATCGCCAGATCAGGCTGAGCAGCGGCAGGGTCCTAAATCCATACCCCACCCCATGGAGGCTAGTTGGAGCTCCCGCCCCAGCTGGGGAGCCAGCCTCAGCGCTCCGCAGAGATCAGCCTAGCGTCCTGCTCAGCAGTCCAGTGAGGTTGAGAACATACTGGATTTATCTGGTATTGAACCAGGAGTGTGGGCTCATTACTCTTTACCGTCTGTTCCTTGAAGAAGGTGTTCAAGTAGAGACCCCGAGGTGTGGTCTTCTTCGGGCTTAGAGGCAGAAACACCATGGCAGGCTGCTGGGCGTGTCCTGCCGGGCTGGTTCCAGCTGCCTCGAAGTCGGGGGTCATTTAGGTGGGCTCCAGCAGACGGTCTTGTAGGGGCTCTCAGGCAGACGGTCTTGTAGGGGCTCCGGCAGATGGTCTTGTAGGGGCTCCGGCAGACGGTCTTGTAGGGGCTCCGGCAGACGGTCTTGTAGGGGCTCTCAGGCAGACGGTCTTGTAGGGGCTCCGGCAGACGGTCTTGTAGGGGCTCTCAGGCAGACGGTCTTGTAGGGGCTCCGGCAGACGGTCTTGTAGGGGCTCCGGCAGACGGTCTTGTAGGGGCTCTCAGGCAGACGGTCTTGTAGGGGCTCCGGCAGACGGTCTTGTAGGGGCTCTCAGGCAGACGGTCTTGTAGGGGCTCTCAGGCAGACGGTCTTGTAGGGGCTCTCAGGCAGACGGTCTTGTAGGGGCTCTCAGGCAGACGGTCTTGTAGGGGCTCTCAGGCAGACGGTCTTGTAGGGGCTCTCAGGAAGACGGTCTTGTAGGGGCTCTCAGGAAGACGGTCTTGTAGGGGCTCTCAGGAAGATGGTCTTGTAGGGGCTCTCAGGCCTCCGCGGCTGAGGCACAATGCCGAAGCGCTCAGGAGCAGGACCGGCCAGGGTCCCCTGTGTTGCACTTTGCCCCACCGGTTTCTCTGCAGTATTGAGGAACCAGCTGAGCTGGCTCTTGAAAGGCCATGATCCTGGCTCCCAGCTGCTCCCCGCGCCCCAATGTCCAGGTCCTGCGGCAGGTCCGCGTTTTATATGTGAGCGAAGCTGACCTGCAGGCCTGTGGCGTCGCTGGCACCCAGAGCCACATTCTGCAGGTAGCCGAGGCTGAAGTAGGCTGCAGAGGCCGTCTGCCTTCCCCGCCTGCAAACCTCCCTCTCGCCCAGGTCACCACGGATCTGCGCCAGCGCTGCACCGACGGTCACACGGGCACCTCGGTCTCCGCCCCCATGGTGGCCGGCATCATCGCCTTGGCTCTAGAAGCAAAGTAAGTGACCACTTTTCTTTCTTCTTTAACTTTTTGGAAAAACAAAACAAAATATGTTGACATTGTGGCATAATGCACAAAACAAAAAAAGACTATTGTATCTATTTTTGAGTGCAGAGCTAGGCAGCCTTAAATAGATTGTAGTGCAGCCATCATCACGTCATCTCTAGAATTTTCTCATCGGGCCAACCTGAACCACTCAACACTAACGACCTGTGTTCCCCTGTTCAGGCTGCCGAGAAGGTGGCTTACACTTAACAATAGATACTTAAAGTTCTGTGGATTAGGAAGCCTCAGTCAAGGTCAAGACCCAAGGGCAGGACCCAGGCCTTCCTGACCCGCCGGCGACCACCTCGTCCACACGGGGCCACAGGGGCCCTCCTCTGTGGGTGTCTGTGTCCCAATTTCCTCCTCTCCTAAGAACAACAGGTGTATTCTACTAGGGCACACCCAAATAACCTCATTTACAGTGTGTGTGTGTGTGTGTGTGTGTGTGTGTGTGTGTGTGTAATGCTAGGACTTGAATCCTGGAGCATTTTACCTCTGAGCTATACCCCAAGCCTTCTAGATATATTGAAACATTGCTGGGTTGCTGAAGAACTTGCTAAATTGCCAAGGCTGGCCTCAAACTTGCCATCCTCCAGTCCCAGCCTCCCAAGTATTGGGATTACAGATGTGTACCAGCACACTCTGCTATTTATTACCTTATTTACCATTTATTTATTTATTTATTTATTTATTTATTTATTGTGTGTGTGTGTGTGTGTGTGTCTGTGTATGTTCCTAGGGATTGAACCAGGGGCATTCTCCCTCTGAGCTACACTCCCTAGTCCTATTTTAAGTATTTATTTTGAAACAGGATCTCACTAAGTTACTGAGGACCTCACTAAATTGCTGAGGCTGACCTCGAACCTGTGATCCTTCTGTCTCAGCCTCCGAGTACTGGGAATGCAGGTGTGTACCACCACGCCCAGCTACCTTACTTACCTTTTAAAGACCTCTTTTCCAAACATAGTCACACGCTGAGGTACAGGGGCTTAGAACTCCAACATACTACACAATCCATCCCATAACACTTCCCCAGCCCCTGACAACCGTTATTTTTCTGTCTCCGTGACTTTGAATACTCTGCATGCCTTATATAAGTGGAATCTTTCATGACAGGTTGAGCATCTGTGATCTGAAAACATGAAATCCAAACTGATCCAAACTCTGAAAGTTTTGTAGTGCTGGCATTAGTGCTCAAAAAGCTTCTAATTTAGCTGGGTGTGGTGGTGTAGAGCTGTAATCCCAGTACTCGGGAGGCTGAGACAGGAGGATTGCAGGTTCACAGCCAGCCTCAGCCACTTAGGCCCTCCGCAAACTAGTGAGACCCTGTTTCAAACTAAAGAATAAAAAGTAGGGCTGGGGTGTACCCAAAGGCAGAATGCTCCTGGGTTCAATCCCAAGTACTGAAAAGAAAGAAAGAAAGAAAGAAAAAGAAAGAAAGAAAGAAAGAAAGAAAGAAAGAAAGAAAGAAAGAAAGAGAAAGAAGGAAAGAAAGAAAGAAAGAAAGAAAGAAAGAAAGAAAGAAAGAAAGAAAGAAAGAAAGAGCAAGCAAGCAAACAAGCAGGTATAATGCCCCTGGGTCCAATCCCTAGTACAAAATAGTTACAAATTTTGAAGTAGTTTGTATTTCAGATTTTCATATTAATAATGCTCATCCATAGAATCTATGCAAATGCCCCCAAAAATCAGAAATCCAGAATACTTCTGGTCCCCTTTGGATAAAAGAAACATTTTAGATAAGGGGTCCCCCTTTTCTCCGTTTGCATTCGTCCTGTGGCCGGTTTCCTTCAATTAGCATAACATCCTCAAGGTTCGTCTGTGGGTAACGCATATCAGGACTGCCTTCTCCTTTTTTCCCTCCAGTGTGTGTGAATTGTTCTCTTTCTTCTTTCCTGAGAGCCGCTGTCCCTGCCTCTGGAGGGCCCTCTGGGCTGGGTGACCAAGACTCTGAGCCTCCTTCCCGGGCCACCACCCACCCCACAATAGTGCTGTAGGTTGCTAGAACTTTCCCTCAGAAGCTTTAGTTCATAAATTGCCAACAAAAATGGTGATGCTTGGACTATTGAGAAGCAAATAAAACCCTCGAGTTGTGACTGTGTGGCTAATCAGAAAGAAAAAAAGGAGTTAACTTCACATACAATCGTGGGGCCAAAAACAAATTTTAGTTTAGACACCCCATCCCAACTGGCACGGAGCGGGCGGGCCATTTTGCAGTAGTCTTTGTTGCAGATGAGTTTTTAAGTGATTCAGAAAGAATGTTTGGGACGCGTCCATCCTTGTAATTATGCGTGTTTGCATGTTGATTTGCGCACAGCTAACAAGCATAACACTCAAATGCTGCCACTTTAACAAAGAAACAGCTAAATATTTTCAATTTCCAGGCCACAATGTTAGCTTCTGTGTCCCGAGGCTCCTAAAAAAAATTTTTTTTTTAATAATTAGTTACTTGTGTGGAAAGTTGCATTCGCATAATTTAGCAATTCGCTGCTCTCCGTTTTCTTCCATTCCTTATTGGAAACATGCAAGGAATTTTCTTGGTCAGAACTAAATAGAAAACAAACCCTGCTTCATGACCGATTGTCCCAGTTGACTTGCCGTGGGCCTGTGAAAGCAGAGGGCCTCCCTCTGCGTTTTCTTCACTCTCCCTCGGGAATCTACGCGTGGCAAGCCAAGCCAAGCTCAGTCCAAAGAGCGCCTGCTTAGAGCTTTCGAGATGTACAGCCTTGGTCGAGGAAGGAACCCACTGGTTCCCTGGTTTTAGGAGATTGGAGCCGGGCTGTCCAGCAGCCCAGGCAGTATGGCTTCCGCTGTTCACTGCTGGTACAGCAGGAACCAGGGCAAAGCAGATGGTCCTGGGGGATAAACTCCCAAGGTGAGCACCTGCATGTGATGAGAACCAAGAAAGCCTCATTGGTCAGAACTGTTCCAGTAATTTGAGGCGGCCTTGAGGCTACGTGTTCATTCCTTCGTCCTTGAAAAATCCTTCAAACTGGGCATGTAGCTCAGCAGTAAAGTACTTCCCTAGCATGTGCAAGCCCTGGGGTCTATCCCCAGCACTGCCAAAAAGAAAATTCAGTATCATTTTCTGGTCATATTTTCCATGTAGTTATTTCTGTGATTTTATTACTGGAATCAAAAATAAAATGTATCCCAGTACTTGGGAGGCTGAGACAAAAGGATCGCCAGTTCGAGGACAAGCTCAGCAAGTCATAAGACTCTCAGAAACCTAGTGAGACTCTGTTTCAAGACAGAAAGCAAAATTGGGCTAGGGGATGTAGTTTGAAATTGAATGCCCCTAGGTTCAATCCCCAGTGATGCACACAAACACACAAAAAAAAAACTAAAATAAAATGCATTTCCTCATAATAAAATGGTTGATAGCTTCCTCATCCCGTAAATGACCTGAGGTGACTTGTAGAAGTGGTTCCTCATTGGCCGACCCTGAAAACCTCACAAGATCATGCGATCTTTCCAATCCTCATTCAGAACTTTACGTTTACTTTAAGATCTGCCTCCAGGCAGTCAAGGGTGTACATAGCCGAAAAGCCACCAGCATCTGGCAGCCATCAGTGTAAAGAAGCCACATGTACCATTCTGTCGGATACAGTGATGGAGTTGGTAGGTGTGACCAGGGTGCACACCAGCTCGGTGATCCAAAAGGAGTGCTGAGTTCTTGCTGTGCATGCTTAAGAATCCTAAGTGTGAAGCGAAACCTAAGGCCACCGTGCAGATGTGGCTCTGGGGCCACTGAGCTTGGCCACGTGAACGCCAGCCCGGGGACCATGGACACATGCTGCAGGCAGGGCTCGCGGTGGGGTCGGCTGGGCTGTGTTGTTCCTGCCTCGTTGACATCCTCACTGGAAGCCAGCCGAGGGGGTTGCACAGAGGAAAGGCCGCCCAGCTCAAGGAGCAAAAGCTCAAACCACAGGAAGAAGCTCGGCATGGAATAAATGAAATAAAGGGAAATGGATGGTTTCTAACTTTCTGCCTTTCTGGACCCATTCTGTCTTCAGCTCTAAAGCTCACGCTTCCTGGCACCTAACACTAGACTCCCAGAGGACTGGCCTTGGCCATCCTTGAGGAGGGCCCCTAATGGGCAGCAATAATTTCCTAGGTCACACCGCCAACCATCGCCGCAGACACTATGGCTCCCCCTGAGTGCCAAAGCCCATGCCAGTGACCACCCCACCAGAGCCGCCTGGGGCTACGTGGGCCTCCGCATCTCCTCTACCCCTCGCCTATGGGCTCTCAGGAATAGGAAAAGATATGAAGAAGGTGGGAGGAGGTCTGGAGACTGGACAGATGAGCTCACAGACCGTGAGCCCTGGGGGAGGCGTGTACCAAGACTACAGCACAGTGAGCTTGTAGCAGATGGGCAGAGTGATGGTTAGCCGGAGGCTGTTTGGCAGGGCAACACCATTGGAAACAGCGTGGCAGCCCCTCCGAAAAATCGAGCAGAGAATTGCCATATGATCCAGCAATCCTACTTCTGGTACTCAGGACCCAGAGGGACTGAGAGGAGGGGCCCAAACAGATGTGTAGGCACCCATGTTCAAGCGGCATCTTTCACAGCAGCCAAAAGTAGAAGCAGCCCAAATGTCGATGGATGGATGGACAAGCAGAGTGTGCTTTATATATACAGTGGTGGCCATTCTGACACACGCTACAACAGGAATGAATCTTGAAGACATTACCCTAAGTGAATTAAGACAAAAAATATAGGGTTCCATTTTTCTGTAAGGTACCCAAAGAAGGCAAGTTTGTACACACAGAATGTAGGTGCTCGCCAGGGAATGGGGAGTGTTTCCCAGGTTCAGAGTTTTAGTTTAGGAAGATGGGAAATTCTGGACAGGATGGTGATGATGGCTGCCCAGTAGCGCAGGGCTACTTAGTGCTTCTGAACTGTACCCCAGAAATGCTTACGATGGCAGATCTTGTGTTAAGAGATCAGTGCACGCACACACACACACACACACACAGTGGGCATTTGGAAAGATGGCGGTGATGCTGTCCTGAGGACGTGGCTGGCCAGGTCTGAGAGCTTCAGCATTTGACATCCCGCCTGCGTGGCCCTTCTTGGCAACAGCTGCCCCTCCGGGTCCTACCATGTCACGTGGTCACAGGTTCACATGACACAGGCCCCCATGCTTAGTAAGCAAACATGGGCATGGATTAAGGTCTGATCGTCCCCATCCCAACAAACCCAGAAGGACAGTCTGGAAAGAAAGCGTGTTCAGGTAAGGGGTGATAGGAAAGGTCAAGTCTTAGAAACAAGAGGTGCTTGTTGTTTCTTGCTTAATTTTCTGATTGATTAAAAGGTCATAAATATGTGTCAACCTGATAGGCTAAAAGAGGAATAAAATATCTGTCATTCTCTGTCAAATTTTAAGTGGAACCATGAACCCACACATCTACCTTTTCACTGAGCTGTTAAGTTTTATGTAACAAAAGTGTATTTTACTGGTGGTTTCTCTTTGGCTTTACATGTACCATATTTTAAGGCAGCCTTGTAAAGAGCTTATATGTTCAAATATCTAGAGTCTCTGACAGTTAATACTTCATGGAAGAAAGGGATAATGATCTGATTTGATCCTACTCTCTGCCTAGAGGTAGAACAATAGATACTGTTTTATCAAGTCCAAGATGCTATAGATAGTAAGACACACCCTTTCATATACCACAAAAGTCAGAAGTTCTGACAGTAATATAATATTTCTCTGAAATTTTGTGGTTATTGAGTTCTTTTAGGCTGAGAGTTCTATATTTATTTATATAATTTCTATTCGGTAATAGGTATTGAACCCAGGGGCATTCAACCTCTGATCTATATCTCCAACCTGATTTTTTATTCTTTATTTTGAAACATGGCCTCACTAAGTTGTGGAGGACCTCACTAAGCTAGCTGAGGCTGGCCTCGAACCTGCGATCCTCCTGTCTCAAGTACTGGGATTACAAGCATGTGCCACCACGCCTGGCCGACTGAGTTATTTAGACTTGAATGTGACAATAAGACTAACAGGAATCAAGTTCAACCCGCTGCCCCCACCAGGCGAGATAACACAGTCCCGATTGCTGTGGACAAAGCCCAGCTATCAGGTATAAAATGGTAGGCTGCATCCTGGTCTCAGAGACGTTTAAAAATGATGGAAAATGTAGCTTAAAATCAGAGAACATGGTCGGTGTATTTATATTATGGACATATGTTCTTTGAATGACGTTTCTACTTTTCACCAAAATGAACGTATTAGAAATTCAGAATTACTGCAATCTGTAGCTGGTGAGGCTACAAGGAGTCTGACCCAATAGCAGCTTGAACATACGCTTGTTATATTATAATGCCAAACTGCCTCAGATACTTAATAAACATTTATTGTGACATTAAATTTTTTTCCTCTCCACTTCCGTCATGGTCCATATGAGCCCAACAAAACCCATGGCCACAAGACTGGGTTTTTCCTGTTTACCTGCAAGCTACATCCCCAGCCCTTTGTATGTTTTCTTTTTAACAGGGTCCCACTAAGTTCTTCAGACTGACTTCAAACCTGCGATCCTCCTGTCTCGGCCTCCCAAGTACTGAGATTATGGTGTTCGCCACCACGCCTGGCCATTCTTTAAAAAGAGGCTAACCTCCCAGCGCTTGGGAGGCTGAGAGAGGAGGATTGCACGGGTTCGAAGCCAGCCTCAGCTACTTAGTGAGGCTCTCTGCAACTTAGTGAGACTCTGTTTCCAAGTAAAGTATAAAATAGGTCTGGGAGTATAGCCTGGAGGTAGAAAGCCCCTGGGTTCCACCCCCAGTACCACCCAAAAAAAAAAAAAAAAAAGGCTAACCTTGCCCAGATGTGCAGCTGTGAGCTGAGGGTTTCGCTCCAGTTCAGACCGGGGCCCGCATGGCCCGCGGCGGCATCGACCCACATGGACTTCAGCAGTGTGTTTTCATGTCTTTGCAGCAGCCAGTTAACCTGGAGAGACGTCCAGCACCTGCTGGTGAAAACCTCGCGGCCAGCCCACCTGAAAGCAGGGGACTGGAAAGTGAACGGCGCTGGGCATAAAGGTGCGGCTTCCTGGTGGGCGGGTGGGGCGGGCACGCCACCAGGCCAAGGGCGCCGAGGTGTCCCTTCGGAATTAAGAGCGCAGTGAGGGTGAGGGGTGATAGGAATTCCTTAAGAGGCATCCCCACATAACATTGTTACTATTGACATGGTTGCAAGAATTGAGGCCATCTATGCAACAATTTAGAAAAGGTATCCTGAAAACTATTACCTAAAGGGGAGCCCCAAGGTCCTCAGAGTCCAGGACCCCTAAGTTCCAAGACTACCTATACCTGTATTTACTGAAAAGTTTGCTCCTTTTTTTTTTTTTTTTGTGGTATTGCAGATTGAAGATTGAAGCCAGGGGCAGCATCCAACCACTAAGCTACACCCATGGCCCTTTTTTGCTGTTTTCTTTTTCTTTCTTTCTTTTTTTTTTTTTTTTTTTTTTTTTTTTTTTTTTTGCGGTACTGGGGTTCCTGGAAACCCTTCTACCTCCAGGCTACACTCCCAGACCTATTTTTATATTTTTATTTGGAAGCAGGTTCTCTTAAGCCAGCACGGCTGGCTTCGAACCTGCGTGATCCTCCTGTCTCCGCCTCCCAAGCGCGGGATTACAAGCGTGCGCCACCACGCCCGACAATCTGTAGTGATTCAAATGAGCGACACCTCTTGCGTAGCATCGAGGCGGCCTGCGTGTGTTCTGCGCCCGGGTAGCTCTGTCATTTGGAAACTCACCTCCAGTTTCCTCATCTGTGTGGTGATGGAGGACATTGCATAGTTATTGCAGGTTACTTTCCAGCCTATAAAACTTTGGGTGGCCTGCCCATGCGTTATAAAACTAACTCATAAAACAGTGCGTCTCCACCCCTAGCCCAGTGTGGTACAGACCCAGGTCCCAGGAAATCAACCCATGGCCAGGGGTTGATTACCCCCCAAATATTTGGGGCCTCTGGAGCAGGTAAGTATACGCCTGGGTCACCGGGACACTTTGCCTCTCCAGGTCGGCCGTGTTGTTCAGGGAGGACTTTTTGCCCACCCTTTTCTGCAGTTCAGGTCCAACTATTTTGACCCCAAACCCAGCTCTACTCTCTGTGGCATGCGGGCCTCATTGTTCCAGCAGGGCGAGGCCCGGATCTTCCATGAGGAGGCCGCTGATGAAGCCTCCTTCACGTTTCTTTTCCGGGAATGTGGGGTGCTGTAGCAAGAGCTGACCTACATTTCAAGCTTGGCCCTAATTAAATAGGAAAATAGATTGGATCTAGTTTCTGACCTCGCCTCTTAACTTTGAAACTCGCCTCCCTTGGCCAAATTCAACACCGATCATCCAGCCCACCAGCACTCTCCTTGGTGCGCTCCGCCATGCCGCTGGCCCGGAACAACCAAGAAGCTCGGCCAGAAATTGGAAACAAAACAAACAAACAACAAAGCCAAGCAGCCCTTGGCCTTGCTCTTGTCGTGTTCATTGCACATCAGAGTCTTGCAAAAAGCTCTCCTATTCGTTTTCCTTGTTGGTTTCAGTGCTGAGGACGGGACCTAGCACCCTGAGGATGCCAGGCAGGCACTCTGCTGCCAATCTGCGCCCCCGTCCGAGGTCTCAGCTCTTGTCTGGTCTAAGATCAGGAAGCACAGATGCCAACCAGTCCTTTTATTTTCTTATTTTTAAAAAATTTTATATTTATTTTATATTTATTGAATTATTTATTTATCTTTGCAGTACTGGGAATAGAACTCTGGGGCATTCTACCTCCAAGCTACAACCCCAGCCCTATTTTTTATTCTTTATTTTATTATTATTATTTTTTATTTTATTTTATTTTATTTTTTTGGTGGTGGTACTGGGAATGGAACCCAGGGGCCTTCTACCTCCGGGCAGTACACTCTCTATTTTATATTTTATTTGGAAACAGGATCTCTTAAGCCAGCGAGGCTGGCTTCATACCTATGCGATCCTCCTGTCTCAGCCTCCCAAGCACAGGGATTACAAGCGTGCGCCACCATGCCCGGCTTATTCTTTATTTTAAAACGGTCTCACGAGCCGGGCATGGTGGCTCACGCTTGTAATCCCAGGCCTTGGGAGGCTGAGACAGGAGGATTGCACAGGTTCAAAGCCAGCCTCATCTACTTAGTGAGGCTCTCGGTAACTTAGTGAGACCCTGTTTCCAAATAAAATAGAAAATAGGTCTGGGAGTGTAGCCTGGAGATAGAAAGCCCCTGAGTTCCACCCCAGTACCATACACAAAAAACAAACAAACAAACAAACAAAATCTGTCTTTGAGCTGGATGTGGTGATGCCACCCTGTCATCTCAGGACTTGGGAGGCTCATTCCGAGGCCAGTCACAGCAGCTTAGTGAGACCCTGTTTTGAAATTTAAAGTGAAAGGGCTGGGGCTGAAGTTTAGAGGTAAAATGCCCCTGGATTCAATCTCTAGTACCACAAAAATCAATCAATCAGTCTCCCTCCAGCCCCCCACCCAGAAGAAAGTCCCAGGCCCTCTCGGCCCTCCTGTGAGACATGTGTCCTGCCCACTCCCCCGTGGAGGAGGTGCTGTTCAGGGAGCCGTGTAGCTGGGCCCCCGAGCGGTTCGCAGAGGGGCCTGTCCTCACCTGGGCCTGCGGGAGCCCAAGTGACTCAGCTGCCCTGTGCTCCCTGGGAGCCGGCCCTGAAGGCTCTGTCTTTCCAGTTAGCCATCTCTATGGATTCGGCTTGGTGGATGCAGAAGCTCTCGTCTTGAAGGCCAAGAAGTGGACGGCCGTGCCCTCCCAGCACATGTGCGTGGCCGCCTCGGACAAGAGGCCCAGGTAAGGCCGCCCGCCTAGAGGCTCCTCAGACGCAGGAGACCCACAGGGCGGGCAGGGGAGGGTTGGCACACCGACAAAGTGTTCTTGTGTGCCTCGGCAGGAACACACGTGTGTGTGCACATGGAGGTGCGTGGCTAGACACACCCGCGTTCCCTCTCGCGGGTTGTGCGGCAAAGGGAAAAAAATTGCTCCTGGGTCCGTGACTATTTTGAAGGCTTTTCCTCTTCATGGAGGTTGGGCTGCGACAGCGGGCCAGTTACTTGGCCTGAATCCTTCAGCCAGGTAGCGGACATTCTTCCCCATAGGTTGAGCACAGCGGCCGGCCCAGGGGTCTCCCTGTCCGCTGAGGCATGATGGGAGCAGCCATGAGTGTCCTCTCCGTCCACACCCCCTAGAGGTCGTAGACGTAGCCCCAGACTCCACAGGGGGAGTCTGTCAGGACCAGGCCAGAGTGGACGTGCCTTCCCTCTTCCCTCTTGCGTGTGTTATGATCCAGAGCCCGAGGGCTCTCCCTGGCGTGTACCAGGCCTCAGAAACCTTAAGCTTAAGCACTGGGATTTTTTCGAAAGCCTCCAGCAGTCAGCTGCAGAACCCTGACTTCATCTCTCTCTGTGCTTTCTTTACTCTTCAGAGGAAGTTTTTCAAAATCAGTTACAGGGTATTTGTTGAGATTTTTATTTACAAAAATAGAAAACTCGGCTGTGAAGCGAGTCAGATGGTGAGAATCCTACTCCACTGAGTGGAAGTCAGATTGTCCTTCTGAATTCTGCTGTTGGGACTGCGCTATCTAGAACGGTGAGCAGTCTGGAGTGTGTGTCTAGCGGTGACTGCGTGTTACCATCGGAAAGTGTGTCTTTGAGAAAGGGCTGACGTGATTAGCGGATGCGGGGCAGGGCTGAGGGTGTGGCTCGGCGGTAGAGTACTTGTCTAACACGTGTAAGGCCCTGGGTTTAATCCCCAGCACTGACCTGGGTGTGTGGCTTAGTGGTAGAGTGCTTGCCTGGTTTGCAGAAGGCCCTGGGTTCAATCCCCAGCACTAAAAACAAACAAACAAACAAAAAAAAAAAATTTAAAGCCGGGCACGGTGGCGCATGCTTGTAATCCCAGCACTTGGGAGGCAGAGATAGGAGGATCACGCAGGTTCGAAGCCAGCCACGCGCGCTGGCTTAGGAGACCCTGTTTCCAAATAAAAATGTAAAAATAGGTCTGGGAGTGTAGCCCGGAGGTAGAAGGGCTTCCAGGAACTCCAGTACCACCAAAAAAAAAAAAAAAAAAAAAAAAATCCCCAGCACTGCCAAAAAGGAAGGAAGGAAAGGAGTGATAAATTGCTTTCTCAACAAATGTAGACCAGTGTCTTTGAGATCGCCTCCTTTGCAATACGCCCACCACTTACATTAGGCCTTTTTGCCACAAAATGTGAAGAAACACGTTTAAAAATGGTAGACATTCAGGAAATCGTTGCTGGATGAATAGCTACCAACAGATCTGAAAAGCTCCGTTTCCCTGCTGTGCCCGTCGCACACTGACTGCTGGGCCGGCCCCCCAAGGCCTGACGGATCGCCCGACAGGGGGCGAGTCTCAGTGCTGGCTTCTCAAAGCCTCGTTTTCTCCAGGGGGCCTTATTCTTCCAGATTCATAGGAAAGCAGGGGCGTCTGCGATAAGCCGCCTCTTGCCTTCGTAGGCTTCGTCTGTCTTCGTAGTCAGACGCCAGGGGAGGAGGTGCGGGCCGGGCCTGGCTCCTGACCTGCCCGGCTGCCCTCAGCCTTCGGCCCGCTCCCCGCTCTCCCAGGCAGGGCGGCTCCTGAATGAAGCTTTCTTCTCCTGCCAGCACTCATTTTAAGATGGGAGAGTGGTGCCTAGGTGGCGAACGAGTTGTTTTTATTTTTATTTTATTTTGCTTTTTAAGTGAAAGCCCACAGAGTCTAGACAGCACACGCTGAGGGGACCCGCCATCACATACAGTGTGACATTGTTTCTGTCCTTTGAGGAGAATAAGGGCTCTACAATTCCATGAGAGGCAAGAATCAGAATTCTGTGCCTTAAGGGAAATCTCCAGACTCCTCTGGAAGGCTCAGCCAACCTACTCTCAGAATGCTTGCCGGCCTCCGCCACCCATTGTCCCAAGGACGTGATGGCTTCCCGGAGAAGCCACAGTGCACTGTGGGCCGGGCGCCTCCTGGCTCCTGATGGCTGGGTCCTGGAGGGGAGCTCCTGCCCCCTGCGGACCCGCGTGGGAACCAGCCGTGTCGCCCGCCATCTCTGTTCAGTTCCCCTTATTGGGGTTCATGTCTGGCTTTGTCCAACCCAGCTTAAAAATGAAAAGGCGTGCCCCACACCCCGGCTCCCTTCTCGGCCTCCTCCCCAATCCGTGTGTCCTTCTCTACCTCTCCACTCTCTTCGCCTGATTCTGGTATCTTCCTCTCATGGAAGAATTCCAGGACTTCCCAAATGTCCCGAACCTGGCCTCAGCTGCCTCCTGTGGTGGGGAACTAAAGATGACAGAAAAAGAGACTCTGTCCACCCCTCTCCTTGAGTGGAAAGAAAACACCACCCTGGTGTGGCCAAAGGTCAGAGGATTTGCTCCCCTCTCTGGACAGTAAGACCAGGGTTCTAGAAGGCACTGTGGCCACACCTGCCATGTCTACAGTAATGTCGCACCTGGTCCTGAGTTGGAGGAAGGGGAAGGAGTGTTGCAGCATCCACCCCTCTGCGCACATGCAGGGTCAGGAATGAAGGGGGACCCCTCTCTCTGTCACCAGTCCTGAGCGAGGGGACGTCCCTCTCTGGAAGACAGGTCCTCAGGTGACACGCAGACCGTGTTCTGCAAGTGGCATCGTGTCCACCCTGCTTGGAGTGAGCGCTCAGTGTTGACTTTCGGTCATCCGTAGTGGCCCTTGGTCACTCCACCCTCTCTGATGCTGCCCCAGCAGGTGCACAGAGCCCGGGGTCTGGGGACGCCCTGGATGCTGCCTCCACCCCAGGATCAAGCTGTCACTGCTTCTCTGCAGTTTGAGGAAAGGTGTGAGACAGGCCCAGCCAAAAGGGACCCGGAGCGACGCGCTGGCATTTCCAGCTTTGGGCTTTAGCGGGCCTCTGTTCGGATCTGCCTGATCAGTAGTAAGAAGTCCCTCAAAGCGTGGAGGTCAGAGAGGCCACCAGGAGAGGGGCACAGGTAGGCGTGGGCGTGGGGCAGACTGAGGGCCAGTGCCCACACCCTGCTTCTGAGCAGTTCTTCCAACCTGTCACCCCCAACTCCAGAACAGACTGAGCCCCGAGAACCAAGGCCATGGCCTGGAAGCCCCCTGCAAAGGGTCATCACAAGCAGTGCTCAGTGACTGCCAAGTCAAATTCAGAGGTGAGGGAAAATCACATTAACTAGAGGATGGGTGGGTTCTTCTCACCAAAGAGAATGACTTGTCCAGAGGGCTCCGAGGGCCGGGGCATGGCTCAGTGAAAGAGCCCTTGGCTAAGCACGAGAGGCCCTGGGCTCCATCCCCAGCGCAAAAGAAAACAAAGTCCTCTGCGTTAGCACTGGATGAAAATGTAAGTGGTCCCTGCGTCTGTGCCTAATCAAAGACGTTCTTACTGTTCTTGAGCACCAATCGTTTTCATCTATTTAGGACACTTCCACAATGAAAGGATGCCCAGTAGGATCTTGACCAGGGACATTGGCCCATGCAAAAAATAGTTTTGAATATGTACAATTTAACAGAGAATGATATTCTTACTTTTATGGCTTTTCTTCAAGGGAAAAGAAAATCAAGCTTAGAATAATTCCTTTGAGGAAAAGAAAGGCCCCACTATTAAATACCTTATTTGACCCTTTGGAATTTTCTAGCCAGTACTTTTCTTGCTTCTTTAAAAAACCAGCTGGGTATGGCGGTGCACGCTTGTAATCCCAGCATTCGGGAGGCTGAGACAGGAGGATCACAGGTTCGCGGCCAGCCTCAGCTACTTAGTGAGGCCCTTTGCAACTCAGTGAGACCCTGTTTCAAAGTAAAGAATAAGCCGGGCGTGGCGGCGCACACTTGTCATCCCCGCGCTTGGGAGGCAGAGACAGGAGGATCGCGCAGGTTCGAAGCCAGCCGCGCGCGCTGGCTTAGGAGACCCTGTTTTCAAATAAAAATGTAAAAGTAGGTCTGGGAGTGTAGCCCGGAGGTAGAAGGGCTTCCAGGAGCCCCAGTATCACCAAAAAATAAAAATAAAAAATAAAGAAAGAAAGAATAAAAAATAGGACTGGAGGTGGAGCTCAGAGGTAGAATGCCCCTGGGTTCCATCCACAGCACTGCAAAATAAATAAATAAATAAATATAAATCCAGGCTTCTGTGAAGCAGTTAATGATGCCCTGGCCCCCGACTCAGTGCTAGAAACACAACTATAAGAGTCTTTTAAACCAACACAAAGCCGGGTATGGTGGTACATGCTTGTAATCCCAGTAGTTGGGTGGCTGAGAAAGAAAGATCACAGTTTTGCGACCAGCCTCAGCTACTTAGTGAGGCCTTCTGCACCTTAATGAGACCCTGTTTCAAAATAAAGAATACAAAAATAGAACCGGGCGTGGTGGCACACGCTTTTAATCGCAGCATTTGGGAGGTTGAGACCAGAGGATCACGGTTCGCCGACAGCCTCAGCTACTTAGTGAGGCTCTCTGCAACTTAGTGAGACCCTGTTTCAAAATAAAGAATAAAAAAATAGGGCAGGGAGTGTAGCTTGAAGGTCAGATGCCCCTAGGTTCCATCCCAGACCTACACACACACACACACACACACACACACACACACACACACAAATAGGGATAGGGGTATAGCTTGGAGGTAGAATGCTGTTGGGTTCAATTTCCAGTACTGCATAAATATATAAACAAACAAACACACACAAAGCAATAAGAACTCTTCTACTTATCTTAAGCTTTTGCTGGTTTAGAAGGTTCCAATTTAAGTGGGGCCTGTGACACATGCTTATAATCTTAGTACTAAGACTGGAGGATCACAGGTTCAAGCAACCTAGTGAGACCCTGTTTCCAAATAAGGAATAAAATTGGTCTGGGGATGTAGCTTAGAGGTAAAATTCCTGTGTTCAATTTTCAGTACCACACACACAAAAAAAGGTTCCCATTCAGATGGAGTTTATAGGTTAGTTTGGCCTGTCTTTTATTTAAAAAATTTTCTCTCTCTCACTTTCTCTCTCTCACTTTCTCTCTCTCACTTTCTCTCTCTCACTCTCTCTCTCTCTCTCTCTCTCTCTCTCTCTCTCTCTCTCACACACACACACACACACACACACACGCGCGCTATTTTCATTCCAAAAGCCACTGTGCTGCTTTGAATATTAATATTAAGGATTATCTGTACAGCCCATAATCTATTTATAGATACTCAGGAATTAGCTCTGGATTGACCACATCGGACTTTCTTTTCTGATATATCATTACTTCTAGAATGGCTTTAAACCACACTGCATATGATACTGGTTTTCAGGCAGCTCTACACATAAGGACGAGGGGCCTTGGATGAAAGACAGCAGATAAGGTTAATAAAGGCACTTCCTCTGCACCCGGCGTGGTACCAAGCACTTTCCATCTATTAACTCCTTCCAAATCCCAAACAAACATGTGCATGGTTCAGGTGCCATTTTATCCCCATTTTATAGATGAAGAAACGGAGGCACAGAGGAGTTCAGAAGCTGGCCAGGGGCCGCCGGGCTGCAGCAGGGCTGAGCTCACCCGAGGCTGCCATCTCCTGCGCCAGCCTCACCCCTCCGGGTGGGAGCTCAGGAAAGTAACTTGACAGTGAAAAAAACAGAAAACACAGTAGTCTGTCCATCATGGGCTCCATGACGAGGTCAAGATTGTTAAAGAAAACAACAGCAGGTCCCAAATGCAGTTGCTCATACTAAGGTTTCTCTTCACCAAGCTGCAATCCCCGTTGTTTTATTTAAAAGATCTGACCTTTGGAGAAATGAAGAGACTTGATTTTATGAGAAGCAGAGGAGAGAGAAGAGCCGCATCTCAGTCCGCCAGCAAGAGTTTATTGACACCCCTATAAGGATAAGAATCTTGCCAGGCGTGGTGGCGCACGCTTGTAATCCCAACTCTTGGGAGGCTGAGACAGGAGGATCATAGTTCGTGGCCAGCCTTCTCTACTTAGTGAGGCCCTTTGCAACTGAGTGAGACCCTGTTTCAAAATTTAAAAAAAAAATCAGGCTGGGGGTGTGGCTCGGAGGCAGAAGGCCCCTGGGCCCCTGGATTCCATCCCCAGTACCACACACACACACTGACACACACACAGAATCTTGAAAGAAACCACTATATGCTGGGTGTTCCTCCTTCCTATGGTCTCTCTTGCCTGTAAGATGCCCCGCTCTCTTGGCTCTTGGCCTTCCTTTCTTGTTTGTAGACTGGGTGCTGCTCAGTCATTAAATACTTATAAAGGCCAATCCAATCTTGGAAATTAAGTTGGTAGACCTTTTGTTGTTTAACAGTAATGATGAGTTCTGTAAGAGCTGGGCCCAGCCTAGCTCTCGCCCACAAGCAGCCCAGCAGTTCAGAGGAAGAGCTTTCCCAGGAAACACCAGGGTGCGGGGCCCCCATGAAGCTGAGCAAGGTCTTCGGGGCAAGAGAAACACTGGCTTCTAGTAGCTGAAGCAAGAAGATAAGTGAGGAGTTGGAAGCCCAGACACGGAGGGTTTCGCCAACCGTCCACCTTCCTCTCGGCTTCCTTCCCACTCGATACTTGAAAACATTTCTCCTTGACTTCAAATGTTATTTTGGTGCCACAAGATTCAGAGATGTGATGTTAGCAAGTTAGATCTTTCCCATCTTCATACTTTGGAGAAAATTAGGAGCCGCCGTATAAGCGGCGTGCATGGAGATACAGGAAATGGTTATGCCGGCTACTGGTCGGTGGCCCTCCACCTCCTCAGGAGAAGGGAGCAGGTCCAGAAAGCTTGGGATAAATGGAGAACGTCTGGAACATACGAGTCATTAATTCTAAAGTGTGGCTCAACGGGAAGTAGCCTTTCCCTGTCATTAGAGATCATTTCCAAGTCTGAAAACTTTCTGGCTTAAACATTGCTCGGCCTGCAGGCAGGTCTCCTGGGATCCTTACACTCGCTGGATTCCTCTAGGATCCTAGGAAGATGGCTTTACGTACAAACAACAATTGCAGAACTTAACAGCAGAACATTTTCAGTTATCTGGAGGAACTTTAAGATCTTTCTAAATCAATTTTCATGATTATAGTTGAGCTGCATGCATGAGACAAAGATAATTCCTGCACATTGTTTAGCATAAAAAATTACTTTGCAGTTGACTTGCATTTTATATTTTATCTTTGAAATAACTGCAGGATAAAGAATTCTTTCCTTTTCCTTTATCTTTAATACCGGGGATTGCACACAGGGCCTTGCACATGCGAGGCACGTAGTCTATCACTGAGCTCCATCCCCAACCAGCCCTTTTCATTTTTTGAGACAGGATCTCACTAAGTTACCCAGGTTGGCCTCAAACTTTTGATCCTCCTGCCCCAGGCTCCCAAGTAGCTGGGATTACAGGTATGCACCACCCCCTTTTTAAAAAAAAATGTCCATGATATTGTTGTTTTACTTTCTGTCTTCAAGGTAAGTGAATCCTTAAAAGTGATGGCTCGAGGGATTTGGCTTCACTACTTGAAGTTTCTGACAGGACGATTTCAGCTTGACTGTCGTGGGACATTTCAGACCCCTCTTCTTTTTTCATATGGAGGTTCAAAAGGGCCCTGATAGGGGGTGTTAGGTTGTTTCAACAGTAGCAGCAGAAATAAAACGCACCAAAGGAGGGAAGCAACTCGCCGTCTTTGTGGCCTATAGCCGTCATGGCTCCCGACTCTCCCCGAGAACTCCAAGAAATGAGGAGCCCCGGTGGCCTGTAAGTGAGCGATTTCACAGTTAAGAGATTTCACATAAAAACTAATTATATTACACTTAGCCGGCCCTCGGGAGGTCCAGGCCTCAGGGGAGGGTAAGGTCTTGGCTTTGAAGGCCAGAGCGGCCTTTAATTCCTGCAGGAACTGAGCAAGCAGCCACCCCAGCCAGCCACCCCAAGATAGCCCTGAAGTGGCTCTCTGTGGATTCAGCCCAACCCAGCCTTTCTTTTCTTTCCTTTTTTTTTTTTTCAGGATGGAACACAGGGGCACTCTACCTCCAAGCTACACTCCCAACCCATTTTTTTATTCTTTATTTTGAAGCAGGGTCTTGCTAAGTTGCCCAGGCCTCACTAAGTAGCTGAGGCTGATCTCAAACCTGAAACCCTCGTATCGCAGCCTCCCAAGTACTGAGATTACATGCTTGTGCCACCAAGCCGGGCTTTCTTTTCTTTTCTTTTTTTTGTAGTGGGGATTGAACTCCACCTCTGAGCTAGATCCCCAGCCTTATTTTATTTTGGATTTGGAAACATCCATGTCCATGTAAGTCGTTGAGGCTGGCCTTGAACCTGTGCAGTCCTCTCTCAGCCTCCCAGGTACTGATTAAGTGTGCCCAGCCTTTCTTACCCAGCTGCTGGAATCCCTCAGCAGAAGTCAATGACTGCAGAGTCAGAGGTAGGAACTTTCACGCCATCCCTGAAACCATTTCTTCTGAAGACTTTTTATGCTCTGGGACAGAAATAGGAACTGGCACGGGGCATGTGAAGGTGGGGTTTGGTTGACTTTAATTCTACCCTGTTCCTGTTTGTCTAAATCCTGGGTCTTATCAAAAGATAAGCATTGGGTTGGCAGTGCACGCCTATAATCCCAGTGCTCAGGAGATTGAGAGAGGTGGAACGCGCTAGATAGACCAGCCTTAGCAACTTCGAGAGAGACCCTGTTTCAAAATAAAAACTAAAGAGGACTGGGGGTATGGCCCAGAGATAGGATGCCCCTAAAAGTTCAGTTCCCAGGACAGACAGACAGAGAGATAGATTTCCTCGCTAGAATTCCAGGTCTATTTCTAGAGTCCAGATTGCTCCCCTGCCAATTAGAGAGACTGGAGATGCAATGGAGACGGTGTTTTACTTATGACTTTTGATTTTCACCTTGATCTTGCTTTTTGGCTGAAATGGGAAAGATGGCCCAGCTAGATGCAGGGCTGTTAGAATTTTGAGAGCAGGGCTATTCCTGGGTCCCGGGGTCTTGACTGGGTGCCACAGGCCCCAAGGGAACATAAGAGAATCTGTTTCCCCTTCCCTTACACCCAGAAGCTCCCTGGTGCACAGGGACAGACAGGTGAGCACTTTACCTGGAGCTATCTGGAGGGCCTGGAGCCCTCCAGAACTTTCTACCGCGTTCTGCATTTACCACAGCAGAGGGGCCCCTGACCAGTAAACACGGACAGTAAAACGTGGCGAGGGGCAATGAAAGAAGTCAGCGCCTCTAAATCAATTTATGGTGCTCGCAAAGCGTGTTTCCAAATATTTACAGAGTCTCCGAGGGAATTACATCACAGTTTCTTACTGTTTTGATTGTTTTTTATGACTCAGGCCCCGCAGAGCCGAGCAGTGGAATTCCTGAGAGGCTCTGAGCACAGGCTTCGCGCCTCCCCAGAGGAAAGGCCGGTGAACTGGGAAAAGCGCTCCCCGTAATAAACAAAGCACCAGCCCTGTCGCAGGGAGCTATTAATGTGCTGCCGGGCAGCGATGGGGGGCTCTACCAAAGAATGCCATCTTTCTAAAGTTTGCAAACCATCAGGGGGGGCAGGCTTTGCGGAGACTGAGCTGCGGTGGCCCAGAAGAGGTGGGATGGCCCAGCTGGACGCAGGAGCAGCCTCGGGGCACAGATCCTATTACCTGCTTTGTGTGGGGGAAAATTCTGCTGGAAATGACTCTTTTTTATTTTCTCTTGGTGTGTGATCCTAGGGATTGAACCCAGGGGCTTTCCACCTCTGGGCTCTACCCCCAGCCTTTTAATTGTTTTGTTTTGCCTGGGTCTTGTTAGCTGAGAGTCTCAGACGTGACCAAATATCCTTGAAGCTCAGTCCTCCTGTGTCAACCTGTCAAGTGCTAGGGTTCCAGGCATCTGGGATGCCTCTTGTGTGTTTGATGCTTTTCTTTAGATTCTGGTCCATATGGTAAAACTGCCCTGAGTTTGCAAAGAGAATCATCATGTGTCTCCCTCACCGGGCAGGAGAAGAGGGGCCCAGTCCTTACGCAGTACGGCTGGGAGCAGGCCAGCGCTGGCAACCGGGTCCCTGGAGTGTGATGTCTACGAGCGCCCACCTGTGCTCGACCTGTCACAGAGGTCGAGGCAGAGGTCGCCATGTGTCCTTGAGTATAGTCCTTAATTTCTCTCTGGAGTCCATGGGTTAATCCTAGTTAATGTCACACCCGTGGCTGGAGGCTGGAGCGAGTCAGCTCAGAAAGTGTTTGCTGTTGTTGCTATTTAAGTGTGGTGACTTGCGTCTTCAAGGCAAGGCTTTGAAATGCCAGAGCGGGGTGTTAAAGCCTTGGAGATCATAGGCTACGGGTTCAAGTGAGCCGGCCCCGTACCTGGAGGTTGCCTCCCACCACCAAACAGGGCCGCTTCCTGGACACACTGGCTCAAGTCTGCACAAGAACCTGTTCTTGAGTGTCTCTGTAAACAAATTCCAGACCATAAAGTCTGCTGAGCCAGTGATAGAAGTCAGAGTGGAGCATCCTAGAGAGAGCGAGGCCTTGGCTGCTCCCTGGGGGTCCTGGGACCCAGAGACCACCCCGCGGGGAAGGGGGCCAGCTTTGATGCTCGAGTCCTTGGGCCTCTGTGTGTGAGGCTGTCTGTGAGTCGGTGCCCAGTGCTGCATTCTTCCCGCCTTTGCAGGAGTATACCCGTAGTACAGGTGCTGCGGACCACGGCCCTGACCAGCGCCTGCGCCGACCACTCGGACCAGCGCGTGGTCTACCTGGAGCACGTGGTGGCGCGCGTCTCCATCTCGCACCCACGCCGGGGAGACCTCCAGATCCACCTGATTTCTCCCTCGGGGACCAAGTCACAACTTTTGGCAAAGAGGTAAGGCTGGGCTCAGAGGGATTCATGCCACATAAAGGTTGGGCATCTCTCTGGGTCATCTACCTTCTTCCTCCTGGAGACCTGCTTATGTTGACTCCACAAACCTGAAAAGGGACTCCATGAAACCTTGCCTTTAAAGTACTCCTAGAGCCGGGCGTGGTGGCGCACGCTTGTAATCCCCGCGCTTGGGAGGCGGAGACAGGAGGATCGCGCAGGTTCGAAGCCAGGAGCTCTGGCTTAAGAGACCCTGTTTCCAAAAATCAAAAAAATAGGTCTGGGAGTGTAGCCCAGAGGTAGAAGGGCTTCTAGGAACCCCAGTACCACCAAAAAAAAAAAAAAATTACTCCTAGAGCTGGGTGTGGTGGTGCACACATGTAATCCCAGCATTTGGGAGGCTGAGGCAGGAGGATCATGGTTCGCGGACAGCCTCAGCTACTTAGTGAGGCCCTCCGCAACTCAGACCCTGTTTCAAAATAAAGAATAAATAACTGGGCTTTGGGTGAAGCTCGAAGAGAGAAGGCCACTGGGTTCCATCCCTAGTACCGCAAAAGAAAGAAAAAAAAATCCTAGCAAGCTCTCATTTGGGGAGAGAAATGACAAAGGCAGCGTTGCAGGTTTGTGTAATGGGGACGTTGACGGGATGCTGACTGTACCTTTGCCGCTCTTGGAGGCACCTTGCAGTTCCTGGCCGTCTATTCCATTGGCCTCTGAAGCAAGAGCGTGTATCCAAGGAGCATCGTTGGCCTCCCGGAGTGCCCTCCACCTATGGTGGGCTGCTCTGTAGAACCTTCACGCCAGGGCTCTGCCCAGGCCTGGGTGCAGGGTGGGAAAGGCGCCCCAGGTGCTCTCTGAAACCTTCCCCCCTAGACACTGGTGCTCAGACACAGATGCCCATTCTCAAAGCTTTGTGCCTGTGCACGGCTGTGGAAGGGTAATAAAGTCATTTCTTCCACAAACTTAAAAATGAGGGCTAGTGCTTGGAGGCTCGGCCAGCGGAGGAATGTGCAGGAACTGGGAGGACCAGGGGAAAATTGGAGCCCCCTTTTGTCTCTCTCTAGCTATGACACGGAGGCAAGAAATAGCAAGCTTGAAATACAAATTAGCGTTTCCAGCTACTCTTGAAAACTTGAGCTAAGTGTGCCTCCGGCTCAAGAGGAAGCACTTATGAACAGGTGCACCCTGCCCAAGTGCTCTGGGCTTGCCAGGGAGCCGTGGAGATCCAGGAATAAGGGTGTAAAGTTGTAGAGGTCAAGCTCTCAGACCAAGCCCACCCTGCTCACCTTAAGACAGATTTTCCTGCTTCATATGACACTCGACAGCAATGAGAAGCCACCGAGGCTCCGTCCCGAGGCTGCTATGCCCTTGTGTCAGTTAACTTTTTGTTGCTTTGACCAAATTATCTGACAAGGACAACCAGGAAGATGAAAGGTTTATTTGGCTCATGGTTTCAGAGGATCAGTCAATGGCTGGCAGACTCCAAATCAGAAACATCACAGTGGCCGAGTGTGGCAGAGGAAAGCTGCTCAGAGCAGCATGGAGGAAAGAGAGGAAGAAAGGGAAAGAGAAAGAGAGAGAGAGAGAGAGAGAGAGAGAGAGAGAGAGAGAGAAATGAAGGAGGAGGAAGAGGAGAAGGAGAAGAAGAAGAAGAAGGAGGAGGAGGAGGAGGAGGAGGAGGAGGAGGAGGAGGAGGAGGAGGAGGAGAAGAAGAAGAAGAAGAAGAAGAAGAAGAAGAAGAAGAAGAAGAAGAAGAAGAAGAAGAAGAAGAAGAAGAAGAGAGGAGAGGACCTAGGGACAGATACAGTCACCAAGGCCATACCCCAGTGACCACTTCCTGTAGCCACACCCTTCCTGCCTACAGTTAAGACCCAGTTAATCCATTCAGATTATCAATCCACCAATGGCTTTACCCACTAATGAGGTCAGAGCTCCAATTGGATTATTTCACCTTTGACCATTTCCACATTGCCAACACATGGGCTGTTTTCTGGGACACAGTTCAGATCCAAACCATAACAGCCCTCTACGCCTCTGCCCAGTTTCCAGGGCCAGCAGCCCACGCGGCAGCCCCAGCCAGCTCTGTCCTCAGTGTACTAGAAGGGATCCTGAGACCAGGGCCTGGCCATAAGGGTTCCATGAGCTCAGCCACCATGCTAAGCCCCTACCAGATCCCACCAGGTTCCATCAGCTCCCTCCCAGAGGCCCACTCTCCTAGCAGAACGACCCTGGAAGCACTCTCCCTTCCTGAGGGGAGGCCTGGCCTTAGGGGTTGCCAGCCATCAGCCAAAGCTTCCTGATTTGCTCCCTGAAGATTTATTCTTGTTTAAATGTTAGAGATTAGCTGAGTGTGGTGGCGCATGCTTGTAATCCTCATGCTTGGAAGGAGGAGACAGGAGGATCACACAGGTTTGAAGCCAGCCACAGTGGCGTAAGAGACCCTGTTTCCAAAAATAAAATGGGTCTGGGATTGCAGCCTAGAGGAAGAAGGGCTTCCAGTAACCCCAGTACCACCCCCCAAAAAATTAGTTAATTAATTAATTAAAATAAATAAATTTTAGAGATTTCACCCAGAAGATCTTGCAAAGCTGGACGCTCTCCAGAACTAGGCCTCCGTCCCCGTGCACCCCTGCCTGGAGCTAAGCCCAGGCGCGAATCGTCTTCAGCAGCCCCCTGCACCTTGCCTGACCCCCCTTCCATTTTTCCCTGGCCACACCTGCACCTGGAGGCAGCTGAGCCTGTGACCCCTGCTCACAGGCAGATGGAGCTGGCCTAGGTGGACCCACACTGGAGCTTGGAGGCCAGGCAGCTGTGACCTTGACCTCAGAGACTCCAGCTCATGCTTCCAGTTTCCAGCCACTGGCTTCTCTTTCTTCCTTGCCTCTGGAAATGTCATTTCACTCATCTGTAAACATTAAGAATATTACAAGAGTTGAATGTGATCATATAGATAAACATGCTCGGCACAGGTGCCAGGCTGCCCTTCATGTCCTACTGACGTCCGTCCAGCCATCTGACCTGTCGGAACCTTCCAGCATCCCACATCCCTCCTCTCTGCCCTGTTAGAACCTTCCAGCATCCCAAATCCCTACTCCTTGACCTGCCGGAACCTTCCAGAACCCTGCATCCCTCCTCCCTGTCCGTGCTTTTTCCTTCCCGGCCCCCTGGGGATGGTGGGGATCGGATCCTGCGGGTGGATTTGGCACTGCCCAGTTGCTAGGTACCTGGCATCAAGCACTTTACAGAATGGCCCTGAGGCCGCTTGGCAGTCACCTGAGTCTTGAGGATTTGTTTTTTGCTAAAGTAGATTTCATAGTTCTATCAAGATTCAGGTTTTCGTATCTATTACCTTTTACTTTAGTTCCCATATTAATTCCACAGCCTTTTCAGGTTGCCAGTTTCTTCTTTCTTTTTTTCTTCACTAAGAGCACATTGGCATTCTCAAGGACCTCAGCAATTAAAAGACAGTTTGTCCTTGTTCTGTCCCCATGTGTCGGGTTCCACCTGGCTTTGCGTGTGAAGAACAGCCTCGTCCTTGGCCGTTTCTTAGCAGAAAGCACAGGATGTTTCCCACCCCCATTTTTGCTGCAAAGAAGTTCCTGTTGGCCAACGCCTTTAGACATCAAGTGCTCAGAGGACCCCCAAATCGGGAATGGGATCTCACATCACACGGGACTTAATGCATTCAAATTTCTGATAGTCAGTAAAGAGCCCTATGTTAATTATTTCTTATTCCAAAGAAAGATAGAAAATGAGACTGTGAAGACAGAAGAGGAAAGAAAAGCCTGGGATTTTTCCTTCAAAGAACAAAGAGCGAGGACACTAGGGCTGGGGAGAAGGGGGTGGCAGCTAGTTTCTTCCTGTCTCTACTTGAGCAGAGCCTGAGAAGCAGAGGCCAAAGGTGCAGGGAATGGTAAGAACAGCCACAGGAGACCCGCCCGTCTGGAAGGGCAAAGGGAGGCTCGTTGGCGCCTGCGAGGGGGCTTCGCAGGGCGGGCTCAGAGCCTCCACCTCTCACTGCTCATCAAGAGAGCCTTCCTAGAATACAAGCAGGGCTGTCGCCATCCCCCACATGCAACCATAGCAACTGGGTTGGCTCTGGAGATTCAGGCTCAGTACCCTTTCTACAAGTGTAAGTAGTTGTTCGTTTTGACTGATGGGTAAGAACCATGCACCAAACTGGCTCTAAGAAAAAAATTGGGGATGCGGTATTCATCCCAAAAGCGCAGTTTCGAAAGGTGTGCGTCTTCTTTGGGCTTACTGGGCCATGTGACCCAACCTTTGTCCAGATGCCTTTGTGCATCCAGGCTCTAGGGGCGTGGTTCTGAGAAGGGTCCTGGAGTGGGCAAGGAGCATACAACTGCAGGAAAATGCCAGCATGAGGACGTTGGTTGGTGACCCCTTAAACACCTGCTAGCAGTGGAAAGAATACAGAAGAGTCAGGATGCCCCATGTCTCCATAGAGACAGCTCAGTAGTTACAGGTGGTGGGACCTGCAGCCATGTCCAGGAGGAGGCCTTGGAGACTTAGGCCCCATCTTTTATTGGGCATGTGAAGCCTGCCTGCCTGCCTGCCGGAATGTTAGGGAGCCCAATATGTAACGAAGGTGAAACAGCTGTGAGACTTTGAAAACCTGCACACCATACGTTTCCCTCTTCTGCCCCCTCGTCCTGGGGTGGGGGTACTTCTGCTGGGCTGCACAGGCTTCTGAGGAGTAATTCCTCCTGCCAAGATGGAGCCCTCCTCAAGCTGGTCCCTTTGATTGGCCATCTGGGATCAGGACCTTTCTTTACTAACACGCATCTCCGATTACAGATTGCTGGATTTTTCCAATGAAGGGTTTACGAACTGGGAATTCATGACTGTCCACTGTTGGGGAGAGAAGGCAGAAGGAGAATGGACCTTGGAAATACAAGACATCCCATCCCAGGTCCGCAACCCGGAGAAACAAGGTCAGTGGCTCGCACGCATCCATGACAGCATTTGTATCCCCACCCTTTTAACTCTAGGCCTCTTCAACTGCAGCGTCTCGGGCGCCTCTTTGTTTTATGGAGGTAAAAGTCACAGCAGAGCATTGGCCATCTTAATCATTTTAGGCGTGCGGTCCGGTAGCTCGCAGTACGTTTGCAGTGTTATACAGCCGTCCCTGCCATCTGATTCCAGAACATTTCCATTCCCCCAAGTGAAACCCCGTAACCACTGAGCAGTCACTCCCCACTCCCTCCTCTCCTCCCAGCCCCTGCAAGGCTCTAATGTACTTTTTGTCTCTGAATTTGTCTAATCTGGACACTGTATATAAATGGAATAGCATGGTGTATGGCATTTTGCATCTGGCTTCTTTCACTCAACATGTTCCAAAGATTGTTTGTAGTATAGTATGCACCAGAACTGCATGACTTGATGGCCAAACAGTATTTCATTGAACACACTTCCATTCATTGCTTACCATTCACCCATTGATGAACACCTAGGTCAGTTCCACCTTTTGGCTACTGTGAATTGCTTGTATGAACATTCATATACATGTATTTTAATTTCTCCTAGTTTTATAGCTAGGAGTGGGATTGCTGTGTCACGGGGTAACTCTGTGTTTAACATTTCGTGTGTACCTGTGTGTGGGGTTGGGGTGTTGGTGATGGGGACTGAATCCAGGACTTCGTGCATGCTAAGGAAGTGTTCTAACACTGAGCTCCGTCCATACACAGCCCTGTGTTTATTTTAGTTTATTATTTTTTTTTCTTTTGAGGAACGGCCAGACTATTTGCCACATTGCCTGCACCATTTCACATCCCACCAGTAATGTATTAGAGGTCCAGTTTCCCACATTCTCCCTAGCACTAGTTATTTACTTTTTCAATAGCCATTCTAGTGAGTGTGAAGTGGTATCTGTGGTTTTGATCTGCGTTTCCCTGATGACTAATGATGTTAAGCATCTTTTCATGTTCTTGTTGCTCATTTGCTTATCTTCTTTGGAGAGATGTTTGTTCAAGACTTTTGCCAGTTTTTTTTAAATTGAGTTATTTGCCTTTTTGTGTTGAGTTGTAAGAGTTTTTTAATCAGATAAATGACTTGCAAATATTTTCCCCATTCTGTCAGTTGTCTTTTCACTCGGGCAGTGGTGTTCTTTGATGCACCAAAGTTTTGATGAAGTCCAACTTATTTTTATTGTTGTTGTTTGTGAATTTGGCATCATGTTTAAGACACTTGGCTTAACCCAAGGTCACAAAGGTTACTTTTGTGTTTTCTTTGAATAGTTTTATAGTTTTAGCGCTTACATGTAGGTCTTTGATCCATTTTGAATTAATGTTTGTATATTGCATAAAGTATCCAAATTAATCATTTTGCATGAGGCTAACTAGTTATCCAAACACTGTCATAAAGACATTTCTCTCCCTCATTGTATGAACTTGGTATCATGTTGACTATAGATATCAGGGTTTGTTCCTAGCCCTCAGTTCTCTTCCTTTGATCTGTATGTCTATCCTCATCACAGTAACATGCTATTTTTGTTACTGTAGCTTTGTAGGAAATTTCAAAATCAGAAAGTGTTAGTCCATCTACTTTATTATTTAGTATGTGGGGAGGGGGGGTACTGGGGATGGAACCCAGGAGCATTCTACCTCCAAGCTACACCCCAAGCCCTATTTTTCTTTTATTCTTTCTTTTAAAACAAAGTCTCACTAAGTTGCGGATGGACTACTGAGTAGCTGAGGCTGCCCACAAACCGAGATCCTTCTGTCTCAGCCTCCCAAGTACTGGGATTACAAGCATGCGCCACCACGCCCAGCTCAACTTATTATTTTAGCTGTTCTGGGTCCCTTGCAAGTCCATGTGAATTTTAGGTTAAGCTTATATGCTTGTTAAAAAAAAAAGTGTGGTTGGGATATTGATAGAGATTGAATTCATTTGGGGAATCCTGTCATCTTAACAATATTGAGTCTCCCCATCCATGAACATGGATGCTTTTCCATTTATTTAACTCTTTTTTAACTTTGCTCAGCATTTTTCTATAGGTTTTTATAGACAGTTTTCATAGCCTTTCTTAAACTTATTCCTAAGTATTTTTTTCTTTCTGGTACTATTCTAAATGAAATTTTTCTTTATTTTGGTTTTGGTTGGTTAAGCATGTTTAGAATCTGGGTCTTTGTTTTTAAGTTAAGAAAGGAGCAGAATAAACATCTCATGAGTTCTTGTAGCTCTGCTAATCCATGACCTACTAGAATCTGGAGGTGAGAACACATTCCCCATTATTGTCACAGAGACCTTGCACATTCCTATGATGACGTCCAGGGCAGGTTTATTCTAAGCATGTTTCACCCTGCAAAGAGCCACCAGAACACGATGTATGCCAGAAACAGCAAGTGCAGGCAGGTGTTATTGGCTGCATTGTTTTGAATTTCCAGACCCTTCTGCCAGGGCAAAACAGGTAGGTCAGTGTGTCCCAATGGGCACTTAACCAATGAGTCTTGAGAATGTTCTGCCACGGGCTAGGTGCCATGCAGACGTTCAAGGGACACAGCAAACCCTAAGGTGCAGCTCAGTTTGCAGGAACCAATAACGGCACATTCAGGGCCTCAGGCCCCAATGGCTGACAGGGCAGGGGCTGCCCTGGAGTTCGGGGAGGGGTGCCTTCCAGCTGAGGGAACAAGAAAGGGCTTGTAGAAATGCGTCCACCTTAAAGTTTGCCAGATTTTCAGGAGCTCCCTCTGTTCATTTGTTCCTTCTTACCTTAGAAGGGCAGAAAGCATGCAGCTACAATGGTGGACTAATGCGTTCAGGGCCTGGTTTCCTCTTCATCCCAGATGATAAATACCCCCAGTTGGCTTCTTGTGCACCCAAGGAAAGAGAGGCTGACCAGGGGGTATTGCTGTTTTTTCAGTGTTTGTAAAGGAGTGTGTCATGCAATGCCCCCAGGGTTATGCACTTCACTCAGCTCTTCCCGGGGGTGGGCCTCCCCAGGTTCCAGAGGAAGAAATGTTCCCAATGAGGGCACACCCAAGAGGTTATGCCAAGGCAGACAAGAAGCTTCTTGGAGGGCATTATAACTGAAGTTTGGATGAAGAGGTTCTATCTCCTATGTGTACATTAGTGCACTCTTGTGTATACATGATTGTATATAGAGGAGTGTCAGAGGGAGGGAGAGAGGACTGTGTTTCAACCAGTCTGCTGGGGGAGGCAAGAAGATTTCCAGCGCTGATGTGCTCAAGACAGTCCAATGGTGTCTGTTGCACACCTCAGTCTGTGAAGAGACTGGGTGACTGAGGCTTCACACCCATTCTAGGATTCAGAGTCTGGAGTTGAGGATCCCTGGAGTAACAGGGCCCACCAGCTGCCTTGTGAGTGCCAGTACAGAGGTGTAAACTGACTCCCAATGGCAGGGTCTTCCACGGCCTGGCCATCTGGTGGGGCAGCTGGTGAGTCCAAGGGCACCGCTGGCTTCGTGTGATGTAAATACACAGGTGTGGCCCAGAAAGAGCTGCGCCATCTGCATTTCCTTAGAGCAATCCAAGAACCTGCTTTCAGAGTAAGTGCCTCCTTTCTGTGTACATTCATTTCAACCTCTCTCAAATTGCTACAACTTAATTGTTTTTTTTAAAAAAAAAAAAGGAAAAGGAAAAGCAGCTCAATTTTAATGGTATGCTGTGTAAAAAGTACTTGAAAATCTTGGATAAGACCAGGGGTTTATTAAGTCATTAAGTGATCTGACTCATATGCTAACGTGGATAATGCTACCTCTTGTCAGATTGAACTTGGCTGGTGCAATTAGTTTTAAAACCACTTCCTAACACTGAGCAGGGGTTAGTCATCCCTTCTCCTCTTGGCTTCCTAGACCAAGGAGAAAGGCTGTCCCTTCTCCCATGATCGAGCTCCTCCGGGAGACAGGTAAGGAAGAGAAATAGGTGTAGACCCCGCTTCTCAGCCTGCACATGCAGGTAATTTTTCATTCATTTTTGCATCCAGTACAACTGAATTGAACTCCTCCTCCTCCTCCTCTTCTTCTTTTCTTTCTTTTTTTTTTTTTTCCTTCGGGTCTGGGGATGGAACCCAAGGGCATTCGTACTCCGAGCTACACCCCCAGCCCAGTCTTTATTCTTTACTTTGAAACAGGGTCTCACTGAGTTTCAGAGGGCCTCACTAATTAGCTGAGGCTGGCTTCAAGCTGCAATCCTCCTGTCTCGGGCTCCCAAATGCTGGGATTACAAGCGTGCACCACCACGCCTGGCCTAATATGATGTAATATTTGCAAAGAATCTGCACACGTTCTTTTGTATACCTTAAATCATCTCTGGATGCATTATGATACCAAATACAATTTAAATGCTTAACTACTTATTACACTGGATTCTATATGGCTTTCAGATATTTTTAATCTGAAGTTGGTTTAATCTGAAGTGGGAATCCATGGATCCAGAACCCAACTCTATAGCACTTCAGATTTGTGGGGACAGAATGAAGTTTTAAGTAAGAGCGATTGACAACTGGCTAACCAATTTGGAAGAAAGTATTTATCCTGATAGAGGAATGTGCATAAAATGAAAAACTTCTGTTTGACAAAAAAAAAGAACAATCATAATGTAACAGTGTGAGATGGAACCACGGGTTCTTGTTCCTAGCTACTTTTAGAGAAAAAAATAGCCAGAACTGCTGCGAGCTTAAGCAACTTTTATTATTACAAAGGTAGAAAGAAGGGACAGAGGAATAAAGCACCACATCAGAGAAAGTGTGGTGGAGTGTCTTGAAAGTAAGACACTGAAGTTTTTGAATACCGAGCAGTTTTTATAAAGATTATTATCTCTCATCCTTTCTTAACCAATAGTCTTCCTGACCCGACTAGGTGTAGATCTGCCAGTTCTCCGGGGCAAGCCTTTTGATGTGATTATGAGGATTCACTATACTATCTTACATCCTGCTTAACCAAAAGCTTTCTTCCTATAAATGTGAGCCTGACCTGGTCTTGGGTGCAAGACCAAAATGTGTGTTACTTGGTTACCAGAGTCAGTAGTCACATGGCATCTGACTTCTCTGAGAAGACCTGTACCATCCTCCTGCATTCTTAGAGAATTTTAGCCTGTCTGCTATAAGTTATTAAGTAAAGCTTGTCTTTAAAATACGAAGGCCCTGGGGTACAACTTTCTTGTGTTCTTGCTAATCGCTTTTGGTGCCCGGAACTCTGCGGGGTAACAGCTGCCTGCTCCTACCTGCCTGAGTGTCTACACCGCACCAAAGCTATTTCCCAAAGCCATTTCCCAGTACCAGCACACATAACATTAAAATTAGAAAAATATTTGTGAAAATGTTTGGACAAACTCGAGTAATTCACAGATGGCTTTTTTCAGGTCCCTCTATCTATCCTGTGGGTTGGCCAGAATTTGTGTAAAGTTCCAGATAATAAATATGTTTTCTGACCTCTGTGACAGCTACTCAAACCCTGCCATGATATTGCAAAAGAAAATACATTGCTGAATGGTGTGTTGTGTTCTGAGTGCAGCGGGCCTGTGGTCATAGTTTATGCCCCTTGTCTACCCTGTTTACAAGTTGCAGTTGACTTTACTACAGTTTCGTGATCATTAAGAAGCCTGTTCATTTAGGTGTTACCTGAGGCATGCCATCACATCCCCTTTTCCCCTGCCCCTGGGCCATACCGTCCTATGTGCTATTTAACAACCAGGACTCTGGAGGGAAATTGTGAGTGCCTGTATCATAATTATGTATAGGCAGACATAGATCTCATAAGTTTATTATAAACTTTATTGATAAAGGGAAATGTAAGCCAGGCATGGTGACAAATGCCTGTAATGCCAGTATTTGAGAGGCTAAGAGAAGAGGACCACAGGTTTGCAGCCAGCCTCAGCAACTTAGCAAGGCCCTCAGCAACTTATAGAGACCCTGTTTCAGAATTAAAAAAGTAAGCCAGGCGTGGTGGCGCATGCTTATAATCCCAACATTCAGCAGGCTGAGACAGGAGGATTGCAGTTCACGGACAGCCTCAGCCACTTAGTAATGCCCTTTGCAACTCAGTGAGACCCTGTTTCAAAATAAAGAATAAAAAGTAGGGCTGGGGGTATCACTCGGAGGTAGAATGCCCTTGGGTTCCATCAGCAGTTCCAACTGCAAAAAATAAAATAAAATAAAAGTAAAAATAGGGCTGGGTGTGTAGCTCAGAGGTAAAATGCCTCTGGGTTCCATCCCAAAACAGACAGAGAGGGAGAGGGGGAGAGAGAGGGAGAGAGGAGGAAAGAGGAGGAGAAGAAGAAGAAGAAGAAGAAGAAGAAGAAGAAGGAGGAGGAGGAGGAGGAGGAGGAGGAGGAGGAGGAGGAGGAGGAGGAGGGTAATATACCATACAATTTTACAATAAGATAGAAGCTATATTGTAAATTTCATGTAGCCACTTAATTCTCAGAGAATGCTTTCATTTCTTTCTGCCAAATTCTGATATCCCTAGCCAATCTATAGGAGCAGTTCATAAGCACCTGACTTTCCAACATAAATACTGGCTGCCATATTTGTCAGAGCAAAAGCAAAGATGTATAAGACCTTCATTCCCCAAGGACATGAGCACCCTCTTCTGCTGAATGAGGTGCTAGTGTAAGTACAGGACCAGCATCTCCCCTGGTGCTGTTGTATGCCATCCACAACATAATGGCTACAGGCACAGCACATCTGTAAGCTTAATCTATATTATATGACAGGCATTTCTCCATCCCTAAGTCTAGACAAGCAACAATAAGCAAGCCCTGATGTGTAGTATTTGTTTCCATGTGGAAATACTCCCATCGTGTCTGATTTTACGTGTTAAAAGACACAGGGAAGGCCGGGCATGGTGGTGCATGCTTGTAATCCCCGCACTTGGGAGGCGGAGACAGGAGGATCGCGCAGGTTTGGAGCCAGCCGCGCTGGCATAAGAGACCCTGTTTCAAAAATATAAAATAGGTCTGGGAGTGTAGCCCGGAGGTAGGAGGGCTTCCAGGAACCCCAGTACCACCACCAAAAAAAAAAAAAAAAAAAAAAAAAAGACACAGGGAGACATGTTAACATTCTGAAGAGTCGATTTGAGCAACCTGAGATTCATGAGCCAAGCAGTTTGACTTCTCTGGTTGAGGGCCAAAGGGGAAGCTTTTATAGGGTGAGCAAAGGAATTATTTGATTGGTTAAACTTTGAGGGCGTTGCCTGGTTTGGACTCTTCTGGTAGGAAGCTCAAGACGAGTGACCTATTGGCCATCCCGGATTGGCTGACGTTTCATTATCTTTTAAATTAGTCACTTCCAGGAATTGAGTCTGATTAAGGTTTGGGTGTGTTCATGTAGGAACCCAGGGGCTGCGGCCACCTCAGGCTAATGGCCTTCTGCCGCATTATTTGAATACAAGTTACCAGGTGGCAGCGATGGGAGTGGGGTTGGGAAGAGATGCACAACTGCCATTGTTAGCTAGCTTTCCCACTGTAGACACAGGATAGCTCTCGGTAGATCCTAGGTGACTATGAGGCAGAGTGAAATAATTAGGAAGTGACTTTGGAATATTGGTTACCTTGTTTCTTTTCTTACAGTGCTGGGGATGAAACCCAGGGCCTCAGGCATGCTAGGCAAATACTCTACCACAGAGCTCCACTCCAGCCACATGTGTTGGGGGGAGGGACGTTGCAGTGGGTTTGGAATACAGGGGTGCTCTACCACTGAGCTGCACTCAGGACACTCCACCCTTCTAGACAACAGAGAGTAACTCAGAGCCCAACACAGCCTGTCTCCACAGCACCCCACTAGAAGAGACTGAAAAGGCAGTTCAATACAGAAGTACAAATGATTTGTAATGAAACATAATTAAAATTCAGGAAGGTGGGTATCATGATAGGACCAACAAACAGAAGGTCAAGGATTGCAGAGCAAATACCATGATGTATATGATTCTGTACTCGGGGCCACCAGGCAGGTCCCAGTACTAGCTCTACTAGACTAAGAGACTTTGTGGGTACTAAACCCCCCCCCAGGGAAGGAACATCCCTAATGCATCCTGAATGGGGTTGGCATGGCAACACAGGTCCTTTTTCTTTTCCTCTCTCCGCACCCACCACTACAAGTATAGATATTTACCATAGGTTTTAGGAACTGGTCCATTTTCCCTGTGGGGAAATTTCAGACCAGGAGTTACTGGTAGAGGCCTGCCTCCATGTCTTTATGGGAGATTAAGCTGGCTGTGAATTCTGGCAGTCCCCGGACTTTGGAAACAACAGAATCCAGGGATGGCCCAGTAGAAAACTCTTTCAAAAACCAGCAGGTACCGTTTTTCCTTTCTTCTCCTGAGACAACTGTGTTTCCCCCACCACCATCACCAAGTAAAGCAGATAAAAATGTGCTTATCAACAGCTTTTGTTTTCAAACTGTTTGGGGGAGGTACTAAGCCTCAACTCTGCTGGCTTCCCAGTGGCTTTTGTGTGCACTTGGGCGAGCTCCCGGGGTCAGAGCTATTGCAGCCGTCCCCACACCTCTCGGCTTTCTTTGGAGCTCAGCCCAGTACACCTGACCCTCCCTTTGGAGCTCAGCCCAGTACACCTGGCCCTCCCTTTGCTTACATGGAGCCCCCATCTTTGCTTCTTTCCTTCCCACGAACCTGAAGGCCAAAGCCGGGGCCAGATCAAAGAGGACCACTCGGAATTGTAGCGCTTTTGTCCAAACTTGCAAAGTAAGCTGTAGAGAGAGGGACAGAGATAGGTTAGAAAGTCTACACTGGAACTGTGGTCCAGCCAGCCTCCGAGGAGCAAGTGGGTGGTGGGAGGCAACCAGGCCGCTGCTTATACTGGAGTTGTCGCTCAGGATGTGGACCTTGGGACCATCCGTCAAGAATCATCAGACCTCCACTGGCCACTTGCTGGCCCGGTCACACAACAGTCCCAGTTTCCACACCTATATGGGAGGACTAATGCTAGGTACTTCCCTGAGCCTGTGTGAAGCTCAAATATAGGAAGGTTTTATTTGTGTGTGTGTGTAGTACTGGGGGGTGGAACCCAGGGGCTTCCTACCTCTGGGCAACACCCTATTCCTATTTTATAATTTATTTGTAAACAGGTTCTCACTAAGTTGCTAAGGTTGGCTTTGAACCTGTGTGATCTTCCTGTCTCAGCCTCCCACGCACTGAGATTACAAGCGTGCGCCACCATACCCAGGACAAACATAGGAAGGTTCTAGATGGACAGATCTTCTGTGAGAGCCAGGCATGAAGGCAGGGACAGAAATCCCAGTACTCGGGAGGCTGAGAGAAGAGGATCACAGGTTCGAGACTAAACTCAGCAACTTAGCAAGACCATGTGTCAATATAGAAAATAAAAAGGGCTTGGGAGTGTAGCTTGGGGGTACAGTGCCCGTGGCTTCAATCCCCAGCATGAAAAGAAAAAAAATTCTCTATGAGTAATTATAAAGTCTTCAGGGTTATAATCTATGTTGGTCCATCGCCCTAAAAAGTCAGTAATAGCAATAAGGATTTCTTGATCTTGAACTTGCCCAGAATCAATTCCACCTTCCGGTTATCTCTGAGATTCTGCAGTTCTTCTTCCTACGGCTACGCAGCACCTCACCAAGGCGCTGCACTCACTCCAAGGGCACACTAAGAAAACAAGTTCTTTCCCTTACACATCACTCACGAGAGTTCATGATGCAGCCTTTGACGCATGCATGTGGGTTACATTTACTCTCTAAATGTCACCTGGACTCGTAGCGTGCCTCCCCAGATCGGCCCAGCCCTGCTCTCCCGGGCCCCATCTCTTGCCCAGCGAGAAGGTCTGGCCTCACCTTCTCTCCTGGGCTCCCCATCCTCTCCCGAGGCAAAGGCTGCACTGTGGTGTGGCTGCCTTGTTCCCACCCGGATAGGAGCCTCCATGGCTCTCAGGAATCAATTTAAACCCAGCAGCACGGGAGGCCAGGGCCAAGGCTCACCTGGCCTCTGCAGCAGCTCGCTACCCAGAAGGCTTACTCAAGGAGAGGCAGAGAGAAAGCGCATCCCGACCAACCATGGAAGGTTATTGGTCCCACAAAGCCAGTCGGGAAAGTCTCGTGGCCAAGCTACCTGCGGTGGCCAGTTGTGACTTGTTTGGGTTGCTGCCTGTGCAACACAGCACCTGGCATTTGTTTCCCATTCCCCGCCCCCTCGCGTTCATTACCTTGGGTCACACCTGCCAGGGTGTGCTCTGCCCATGAGCCCTCTGCCCCTTCAGCCTTCACCTGCTAGGGACCCTTGGTCCAACACACGCGCAGCTGTAGGTTCAAGGAACGCTTTGATCATCTCTACAGGCTTCTGCACAGGAATAGATACGAGGGTCAGCACAGGTAGAACTGGCCCGGTGTGCTCTGCCAAGGCCTTTGGAAATCGGGGCCTGGGTCTCTCCTCTCTCTCTCTCTCTCTGTCTCTCTCTGTCTCTCTCTGTCTCTCTCTGTCTCTCTCTTCTCTTCTCTTTCTCTTCTATCTCTCCTCTCTCTCTCCCCTCTCCCTCCCCTCTCTTCTCTCTCTTTCTCTCTCTCCCCCCTGTCTCTCTCCTTTCTCTCTCTCCTCTTTCTTCTATCTCTCCTCTCTCTCCCCTCTCCCTTCCCTCTCTCTCTTCTCTCTTCTCTCTCTCCCCCACTCTGTCTCTCTCCTCTCTCCCCTCTCTCTCCTCTCCTCCCCTCCCCTCCCCTCCCCTCCCCTCCCCTCCTCTCTTCTCTTCTTTCTCTCTCTCTCTCTCTCTCTCTCTCTCTCTCTCTCTCTCTCCTTGAAGCTCAGAACAAGTACTTGTGAGATGATTGAATGGTAAATGTGTGTGCAAGCGCCAGCGTGTTTAAATCAAGAGCTTATGTAATTCTAGTCAACTCTGGGGCTGTTCATAGAAAAATGTTTACTAATCTGCGAAAGGGGGAGGAGCAAGCCACTCCTGGGTGGCGGGGCTTCCCTTCTTCATAAAGAGCTCCGTGGTTTCTTGATTTCCTTTCCGTGGCTCTTTGGATCTTTCTTTGCCTATGAGCATCGCTGTTTTCGTTTTATGGCAAGCTTTATTGACCTGTTTTATGGACATCTGTTTTGAGCTAATCTTCACTTCCGAAATAAGGGTTGGAATTTTGCAATCTGTGTTTGATGGCTCAATCTATCTTGTGCTCAGCGCTAGAAAGGAAGACATTTAACGCACCAGCCTTCTGTGCCCGCCTGAAAGTTTCCCTCTAAGCTCTCATTCTGGAAAAGTACACTGACATTTCCACTTTCTTGAACACAGTACTGAAGGAGTCAGTAAGTTATACATGGTTGTCAGAAAACCCCACTGTTAGCCCCGTGTGCGTTAGTATTGCGGGATGATGGCTTGTCCTCACTTCTGTTGTTTCAAGGGATCAGTGCTGTTACCTCCCCCCAAACTCTGCTAGTTTAAGAACAAAAGAAGGTGATTGTCCCAGTGTATGCAGGTGAAGCACGAACTCCACTTCCGCTGGACACATTTGTGAAGCATCTCAGTCTAACCGGGTTTATTTCTTCTGCTGGCAAATGCAACAAAAAGATGAGATTTGTCTCTCTCCTAGTTCACTTTGCCAATAAAATACTAAATGTTGATGCGAAGGAAAAAATAGACCCAGGGAAGAGGGAAAGCTCTCCTGAAATGACTTCCTCAGGTCCAGCCACGCCAGCCAGTAGGAACAAAAGTGTACTTGAGGATACTTGTGCTGCCTGCCCTGCTCAGTGTGCTGGTAGCCAAAGCTGCCCCGGAATATATGTGTGCCTTGAATTTTTGAACATAAGTAATAAAATGTATTTTGAGAAACAAGTCATGTTCAAAAATATATCTGTATTTCCATTCCAGCTTTCCTCTTAACATTTGTAACTCAGCATTTCTTTTTCTTACCTCGATATACAACAATTTTTAAAATGTCATTATAGATTATTTCCCCAAAATAATCCTAAATTTCCCCTCCAGGATCTGAACAATTTCTTTTTAAAATTCCCAATGTGTTTATTATTTGATTTTATATGTGTGTGTGTGTGTGTGTGTGTGTGTTGTGTGTGTACTTTTTTTTTTTTTTTGGTGTACTGGGGATGGAACCCTTTTTCCTCTGGGCTACACTCCCAGACCTATTTTATATTTAATTTGGAAACAGGGTCTCTTAAGCCAGCGAGGCTGGCTTTGAACCTGTGCGATCCTCCTGTCTTCGCCTCCCAAGTGAGGGGATTTCAAGCCTGCGCCAACACGCCCGGCTACAATCTATTTGTTTTTAAACAGGGTAATTTTAAGTATTTTTTCTAATTTTTTAATGCTATCATAGATTTTTATAAAAAATAATCCTAAATTTATCCTCTAGAATTTTGACAATATTTTTAACCCCCAGTCTGTTTATTATTTGACTTTTTCATAATCTGTTTGGTAATCTAAATATTTTTTCTAAATTACGAACAAATTATCCCCAAAGACAATTAAAATGTTAAAAGATGGTACGAACTTCCATTTCTAGTAATACCAAAGGCCAAGCATCCCGAGGACTCCCTGACACAGAAAGAATTTTAAATACTGGTGAAAACGTTAACAATCAAAGAGCCGAAGGTGCCCACAGTCATGATGTTGGCTTTTGTTAGAGAACATTTGCCAACCCAACTCTTAGCAGATGTTCTAACAACACTGGGGCCGGGCGTGGGGCGCACCCTTGTAATCCCAGCCTTTGGGAGGCTGAGACAGGGGGATCGCGGTTTGTGCCCAGCCTCAGCTACTTGGTGAGGCCCTCTGCAACTCAGTGAGGCCCTGTTTCAAAGTAAAGAATAAAAAATAGGGCTGAGGGTGTAGCTCGAAGGTAGAATGCCCCTGGGTTCCATCCTCAGTACTGCAATAGATAGATAGATAGATAGATAGATAGATAGATAGATAGATAGATAGATATAGATATAGATATAGATATATGTATGTATAAAGCTAAAACTTAAGACTACAAAGAGGAAGGATAAATGTACACAAGGGAAGAGATCTAGCCTACCTCAAAGATTAGTAGACATACAAGCAAAAAATCTGTAAATATAGAAGATGTGAGGATCATGTTCCCTTCTTGGGTTGGTTCGTACAGTTTCTGTTATGTCCACTGGATCTGAATTCTCCGTTATGATGCCCAAATCTTCTGAAGTCATAGTGGGTCGGTTATCTTTTAATTTTTGTGGTTAGTACTAAGGATTGAACTCATGGACGTACCCCTAGCCCTGTGAGATATAATCTTAAAACAGGGTCTCACGAAGTTGCTGAGGCTGGCCACAAACGCATGATCCTCCTGTCTCAGCCTCTCACATACTGAGATTACAAGCATGTACCACCATGCACAGATACCTTTTTAATTGTGATTTCTAATTTATGTATAATGCTAAGCATCCAACTTGAGATAATAGAAGAAAACCAACAACATAAATTCAAGAAATGTAGAAAGATTTTAACATAGAAAAAAAATTAATGAACTAGAAAACAAACATAGGTTAGACCAAATCAACAACGCCACGAATCGGTTCTCTGAAGAAATTAATAAAATCTATAAAGGTCTAGAAAGACCAATTAAGGAAAAAGCTGCAAATATTATGTAATCTCAAGAATGAAACAAGGAGCCCTGCGTGGTAGCACATGCCTGTAATCCTAGTGTTTGGGAGGCTAATGCAGGAGGATCACAGGTTTAAGGCTAGCCTCAGCAACTTTGCAATACCTTGTTTCAAAATAAAAAATAAATAAAGCTGGCGGTGTAGCTCCAAGGTAGACTGCCTCTGGGTTCCACTTTCAGTTAAAAAAAATGAAAAAAGGAACATTATTACAGATCTTAAATGCATTAAAAACACGAAGCGTTTACGAAGCGTTTACTCTAAGCGACTTCATGGCAAAACACAAGCTCTTAAGTGAAATGAACAAATTCCAAGAAAAAGACAACATAGCAAAATCGAAGCATGTTGAAAGAAAAATTTAGATTGTTCTATTAATGAAATTGATCTTATAATGTAAAAAAGAAAAAAAAAAAAAAACTCGAGACCAGAAAGATTCACTGGCAGATTCTAACTAAATATCTACATGGAAGAAATAGTGTCAGTGTTTTATCAGTGTTTTATATACTTGTCCAGATAGTTAAAAAAAAAAAAGAGAGAGAGAGAGGGAAACAATCTATAAGTACCGAGATAAAAGTAGTCCAGCCAAGTCCCTCAAGAAAACACACATGGAAATACAAAGCTCAGTATCAATAAGCCAAATCCAGCCACATTTAAAAAGGCAACAGTGCTCCTCCCCTTCTGCCATATTTGAGAATGATCAGATATTTTGTAGCACCCCATTTTATTTCCTGTACTGGATTTGTGGCCGTGCCTTGAGTGGCTGTTCTAGGGGTCACAGTATGCACCCATCTTTAATTACAGTTTGCAAAGAGTTAATATTGAATGGCTTCACGCTTTACAAATATTAAATGACCTCACAAGAGCGTAACTTCATTCCCCTGCGCTGCCTTGCCTGTACTGCAGTACGTTTTGTTTCTGTGAACATTATAAGTCCATCTTGTTCTTTTCTTTCTTTCTTTCTTTTTGTTTTTGTTTTTACAGTACTAAGGGTGGAATCCAGGGGCATTCTACCTCTGAGCTAAACCCCCAGCCCTATTTTTTATTCTTTATTTTGAAACAGTCTCACTGAGTTGCAAGGGACCTCACTAAGTAGTTGAGGCTGGCTGCGAACCACGATCCTCCTGTCTCAGCCTCCTGAATGCTGGGATCACAAGTGTGCGCCCCAGGCCCGGCTTTACAAGCTCCATCTTATAGTGATATTAGTTTTTTCTTTAAGCAGTCTTTTAAAAAATTAAGAGGAGGAGGAGGAGGAGGAGGAGGAGGAGGAGGAGGAGGAAGAGGAAATCTCCTCTTCAGTGTCACCATAGATCTAGTGCCCTTGTTTCTTTCCCATAGATCCAAATTACCATCTGGTATCATTTTCCTTTGGGTCAAAGAATTTTCTTTCCCATTTCTTTTGTCATATGGGTTTGTTGATAATGGATTTGCTCTGCTTTGATTTACTTGAAAATGTCTTTGTTTCAACCTTTTTTTTTTTTTTTTTTTTTTGGTGGTACTGGGAATGGAATCCAGGGGCTTTCTACCTCCAGGCTACACTCCCAGACTTACTTTATATTTTATTTGGAAACAGGGTCTCACTAAGTAGCTGAGGCTGGCTTCAAACCTGTGCGATCCTCCTGTCTCAGCCTCCCAAGCATGGGGATTACAAGCATGTGCCACCACGCCCAGCTCAACCCATTTTTGAATGTTATTTTCATTGGATGTAAATTTCTGCATTTTTTCCCTTAATTTCAAGAGTTCAAAGATACTGTATTTTCAACCGAGTGTCATTGTTTTCTCTGGGAACTGTTTCTATTTCCCATGTAAATGTTATTTACATCTGAGCCAACTGGTAGATTATAACATTTCCTTTCTCGTGGAAGCTAGCAAGTTTGTCATATACAGAATGAATAAACACACAGAAAACACATTTCCATATTCCGGGAACTCAGACCTTCCAATCAGCTTTTCAGCACTTCACTGCTAAAGATGCCAAGAATTGCCAGATATTCAAGGAAATTAACCAACATTAAAGTTGAAACAAACTCTAACAGAGGAGAAACTTGGGAAAGGAATGATTAGGCAGCAAAAGAAAACTTGAGAAAAATTACAGTTTCCATCCTACGGATGAGAAACTACCTCATCTTCATAGAAAAAGGAACAGGCTGCTGCATTTTTTTAATGAACATTGGAAGAACCAGAAAACTGACTCAAAAATTTTGACGATGAGGCAAAAATTAAAAGTCAAGCCAGGCATGATAGCTCACACCTGTAGCCTTAATTACTCAGGAGGCTGAGGCAGGAGGATCACTGGAGCCCAAGAGTTTGAGGCCAACCTGGGCAATATAGTAAACGTATGTTTTAAAATTTTATTAGATAGTCGGGCGTGGTGGTGCACACTCATAATCCCTGCGCTTGGGAGGCTGAGACAGGAGGATCGCACAGGTTCAAAGCCAGCCTCAGCTACTGAGTGAGGCTCTCAGCAACTTAGTGAGACCCTTTTTCCAAATAAAGTATAAAATAGGTCTGGGAGTGTAGCCCTGTATACCCCTGGGTTCCATCTCCAGTACCACCAAAAAAAAAAAAATTATTAGATGAGTTATAAGATCAACGAGAGAAAACCTGCTTAAAAAAAAAATGAAATAGGGCAGGGGATACTAAACACTGACCAAGTAGGAATTGTGTTCAAAGTTTGGAAGTGTGGGGGAGATACAAGTTTATTTGTGGGATGGTATGATAACCGGATTCTCGGTTTCCTGGATGGGAAGTCATCAGATTATCTCTAAAACTGAGAAACTGAGACTTTGCGTGGGAACATTTGCAATGTGTCCATCATTGGTAGAACAGTTGGCTCAAAGCATTAAAAGAGGCCGTATGTGGTGGGGGTAGCGGGGCCCAGAGGTAGAAAGGGGTAAAGCAAAGGGCTGCTCTGTTTATAATCCTGGGAGTAGTCTTTGACTTTTCAGGTTATTAATTTATTACCTCAGAGAAGCTGAAAAAAAGATTATTTGATGATATCCCAACGTCCCCTGTTTAACCTTCTAGATACTACTAAGAGCATGCTGTGCCGTGCACCACTGTGCGTTTCAGTGACGGACCTTTACCCGGTATATACAGTAGTGCTCCCGGAACTGTGGCTTTGATCTCTGTGGTCTCTGTTACCTGTGGTCCCCTGTGCTCTGGACATATTAAATGATAAATCCCAGACATAAATCATTAGTAAGCCTTACCCGTATGTTGTCCTGAGTAGTAGGGTGATGAAATGGCATGCTCAGGATGTGAATCATCTCTCTTTGCCAGCGTTTGCACACTGCATATGCTATCTGCCCATTTGTCACTGAGTAGCCGTCTAGGTTAGCGTATCAGTGGTCTCAGTATCTTAGTACTGTGTTTAGACAACTTAATAATGGCTCCAAAGCCGAAGAGTCATAATGCTGGTGATTCAGACATGCCTAAGAGAAGCCATTTAGTGCCTCCTTCGAGTGTGTAGGAGAAAGTTCTGGACTAATAATGAAAGAAAAAGTGTACACCAGGGCTGCTAAGAGCTGTGGTAAGAACAAATATTCTCTTCATGAAATTGTGAAGAAGGATAAATAAATAACTTCATACTAGTTTTGCAGTTGCACCTCAAGTTGCAGGCATCATGGCCATGGTGAGAGATAAGTGCTCAGTTCAGATGGGAGCACCCCTGAATAAGTGCACTGTACACGGGGAAGGCATGTGCCCAGGGTTCAGGACCGTCTGTACTTTGAGCCATTCACCGAGGGGTCTTGGCGCACATCCCCTGCACATAAGGGGGAGCATTTTTAGCATCTTTGTCATTTAACAAGAACTAGTCAAAGGATGAAAAGTTTATAAGGCTCCTGGTTTCAGAAGTTTCATCCATCATGGCCGGCTCAGGGCAGAACCCCTGCAGCAGCACACCAGGGCATGGCCGAGGAGAAGCCAGCTCAGGTCATGGTGTCCAGATGCAGATTGAACCCGAGCAGGGGCTGGGGTCAGATACCGCCCCCGAGGCCCCACCCTCAGTGTGCCTCCCCCTCCTCCAGCCACGCCCACCTCTGGGCCTCGCTGCACTGGGGACAGGCTTTCAACGCAACACATGAGCTTTGGGGGGCCATTCCAAACCCACCCCTAGTGGAGGGCTTCTGTATTTGCTTCTGTGCTTCACCCAAATAAAAATCAGAGCTTAGGGTTCTCGGATCCTTTTCCTGGCACTTAAAATATCCACTTTGAGGGACTCATGGCTATAGGGGCCCAAGGAAATTTCGCCTAATGTCCTCTTTCTTACATCTGTCTCTCAGTGCGTGTGTGTGTGTGTGTTCACATGGAAGTGCATTGCACATATGCATGTGTACACCTGTGTATGTGTATGAGACACGTGTTCCTTCTCTGTCCTCCTTTTCAATCCATTTCCTGTATTCCTTCTTACTTGCCATAATGTGGACCTGAAGTCCACAATTTTAATCATGTGTTGTTTATTGGATAAACATCAGTACTTCCATGCAAGTATGTAGTATACACACAATATTTTTAGGAAGCACTTTCTTATGATGTAATTCACATATCATAAAATTTATCCCTTTTTTTAATGGTACTGGGGATGGAATCCAGGGGCTTCTATCTCTGGGCTATACTCCCAGACCTATTTTTTTAATATTTTATTTTGAAACAGGGTCTCACTAAGTTGCTGAGAGCCTGACTAATTAGCTAAGGCTGGCTTCGAACCTGCATGATCCTCCTGTCTCAGCCTCCCAAGCGTGGGGATTACAAGCATAGGCCACCATGCCTGGCTAAAATTCACCCTTATAAAGTGTTCTTGTATGTTTTTATAAATAAATGGAGAGGAACACCGGGCGTGGTGGTGCACACTTGTAATCCCAGCATTTGGGAGGCTGAGACCAGAGGATCGCGGTTTGCGGACAGCCTCAGCTACTTAGTGAGGCCTTCCGCAACTTAGTGAGACCCTGTTTCAAAATAAAGAATAAAAAATAGGGCAGGGGATGTATATGTAGCTTGGAGGTCAGATGTCCCTGAGTTCCATCCCCAGACCTGCAAAAATAAATAAATAAATTAATTAATTAATTAATAATGGAGAGGAGCCTTCATTATTCCTTCCACTCAAACTTCTGCATTAACCTCCGGGACTTCACTTTAGCCCTCGGGTCACCAGCTCCCTGAAGCCCAGAAGGAAACACCTCCCCCATGGTATTAGACGGGAACATATTTACGTGATTATCTAAATCTTTCTTCCTTTCCTCTGTTTTCACTAAAGTGCTTCTTTAGTTTTAAGTAAGGAGGTGCAGGCAGAAAGTGGATAATTTTTTTTATTTTTAATAACTTCGAGCATGGCCAAGAACACCCAGGGAGTCACAGTATTAGCACACAATCCTTAATCCAGCCAAGCCGTTCCTCCGCCTTCCCCGCTCCCGCGGTGAATTCCCCTCTCAAGGATCTTTAATGCTTAGTGCAAAATGCTGGGCAGAGAAAAGCTTCATTATTGCGGGCATTTTCCTATTGGCAGGTTCAACCCTGGCCTTCCCTTCTTTCTTGCTCTTTCTTTGAGTAACAGGAATAATCCTGTTTGCTCATTATGAATCTAATTTATCACGGGGGAATGCTGCGGTGTGGATAGTGGACAGTGATGAAGCCAGGCATGGGCGGCCTCCAGGGCACCAGCTCGGATTATCCTCTGCCCTCAGGGATGATCGCCGGCCTGCCTGTTGACATCTGGGGCCCGTGAGCTGGCAGCTGCCCCCAGCATGAAGCAGGTGGCCTTGCAGTTCTTTCTTCTACACTCTCAGGAATCTTTTGGCCAGAAAGCCAAAGAATTTGGATTTGGACATCTTTTAAGACCCCCTCCTGGACACTAAAGAATTCACGGCACTAGCTGGGTTTTTGTAAGGGTGAGCTTGAACAGGCTTGCAGGAGGCTTGCAGGGAGCCTTGAATAGTAATACATTCTTGTTCAAGGCTCCGTCTGGAGCAGGGCCAACATTCCCCAATCCTCTTGCCCCTTGGCGGCTTTTCTATTGGGCGTGGACTGTGGTGGGACCTGGGATAGCCCTGGATGTGGTCCACCTTCTTCTCTCCCTTGATTCTTCTAAACCCACAAGTCTCGTCCTCCCAACCAGAGTCTGACATCTGAGGAATGACCGAGTCTGGAAAGAGCTGGCCCTGGGAAGCCTCAATTGGTGTGTGTGTGTGTGTGTGTGTGTGTGTGTGTGTGTGTGTGTCCGCGCACACGCGCACCATTATAAGACACACAGGATACAGTGGTGGAGGAACATGTGGGTGTGGCAGGAGGAAAAGGACCTCCTGGTAGACCAGAGCTTTGGAGCTGATCTTGCTGTGTCTGCTTTGGTCCGCGGTGCTGATCAAAGGACCAGCTGACTCCGTTAGCCTGGGTTGGGTGTTGGGGAATGGTCTGTGTGTAGGATGTAGTCCTTATAGGGAAACGGATGCTCCCAGGTGCCCTGTAGTCATTCCATTGGGTGTTTAGTAATCAAGCTTCGTACAATAAAATCTCTGCAGTGGCGCCTCACAGCATCGTATGTGAAGAGCCCTAACTGTGCCTCCTCTGCGACTCAGTGATTCCCTTGAGGGACTCCATCCAGAAAAAGTAGTCCAGACTGTAGCAAAGTCTGTCTCACAATTGTCTGTATATATTTCTGGCAAGCATCTGTATTTTTAAAAAAAAGGAGATGTGGGACCAATGTTCCATTTTCATCTGTGGCAAAAGACTGGTTAAAGAAAAGGTTACATTGATATCGTGAAATATTTCCCTTCTGAAAAAATGTTTTTAGATATTAAATCATTTATTCAGCAAACACGTATCGAGTATCTACTATGTGCCAGAAACTTGGCCCATGCCAAAGAAGGCACCGGAGAAGCGAGACGCACTCCCTAAAAACAAAGAACTTCTGAATGTAACCAACATGATGCTAAATAAGGAGAAAATGACATGCTAGATAAAAAAAAAAAAATGCCTGTGTGGAAAATAGTCCAGAAGAAAATAGGCCAAAAGAGTTACAGATGATTTCTATTTTCTTCTTTATGTTTCAGTATTTAATAATTGGTCTCATTTTATAACTAGAGAAAATAGCCTTAAAAAAGAGTCACGATGGAAATTCAAGCCATACACTTTATGTCATAAGTTGAAATAGCTATTTTTATGTCTTATAAAGGCAGTAAGACCAACGTGACTTCTTTGGTAGAGAGAGTGAAAAGAGCCTTAAGTACAAGAAAAAAGAGATGTTTCAGAATTGCTACTGTTTAACTGCAGCCAGAAGCTGGGCGTGCTGCTGTACCTCGGGAATCCCAGTACTTGACAGGCTGAAACGGGAAGATCGCCGGTTTGAGGCCAGCCTCAGGAACTTAGAAAGACTATCGGCATCCTAGCTAGAATCTGTTTAAAAAAAATAAAATGGGGCTGAGAATGTAGCTTGGCAGTAGAATGCCTTTGGGTTCACTTCTAAGCACCATAAAAAAATGAATAAATGAGCAAATTAACTGCAACTGGAAGTCGAGTTTTCTGAATTGTACCTGTTGAGGGCAGAGAAGTTGTCCTTCCCAGGCTCATGCCCAGAAAGGGTTGCTTGGGCTTGCTGCCCTCTCTGGCCAGCTCTTTTTCTGTGTATTTCTTGGGCCCCTGTAGGTGCTCAGAAATATCTCACAGACAGAGGAGTAAAATTCGAGACCAGGTGTGAGCAAAACATCTTCTCATTCCACTTGGACTTGCCATGAACTCGGTTACAGTGTACTTTCAGGCATCTCCGAAGACTCGGTTTGTTCCCAGAAAATAGTTCTAGATCATTTCTGAGCTAGAGACTGCTTCGTATTGTATCAAATGAGAAAGACAATTTTCACCTTAATCCTATGAAAAGACACTCAGCCTCTCACACGGGACGGAGTTAACCCGAGTTCTCCGATTGACAGTCCCTGCCACAGTCCCAGGCTGTGAGGGAGCTCAAACCTTTGGATGCCCGAGCCTACTTCTAGGAATGTAGCCTGAAGGTCCACGTATAAACACACGAAGATCTGTTCATCAGATTTCATTTAACAAGCACAGAAGTGGCAGCCCCTGTACCCCAGTCATCTTCACTGAGAGAGAATCGTTATTATACCCACTCTTTACATGCAGAACCTACAGAATGGAGATTAAGTAACTTGTCCACAGGTCACCCAGTAACAATTTAGCAAAGCCAGGATTCCCGACCTGCGAACCTGCCAGGCAGGGCCCTTTCTCAGTCAGCCTCACAGAATCCCTCCTTGTGTGACCAAGTTTACAGCCCTGGTTACAAGGTTATAGCACTGTTGGGATTGCAAAAGTTTGGAAAAAACCTAAGTGCCCCTCAGCCGGGGATTGTGGGGTCAGATGATGCCACATCTCCCCTTGCAAAGGGGTGATCACAAAGCACAGTTAGTGGGAAACACAAGGTACTGTGAGGTGTGTTTATAAAAGGAACAGGCAGAAGATATGTTTGTATTTGCTTGAATAAGAATAAAACACCTCTAGAAGATACACAAGAAAGATGTCCAAGGTCCCCCATGGGGAGGGCGCTATTGACCCGGGGATGAAGTCGGGGGCAGATTCACACTGCATGCATTCATACTTTTATATCCATTTATGCTTTGGGATTTTTAAACCACTCACGTATGTTACTTATTCAGAAACATAAATCAAAGGCCTGGAATATGACGGCCTTATTTTTTTAAGGGTGTTGAGGCTTGAACCTGAGGCGTTCTACCTCTAAGCTCCACCCGCAGCCGTCTTTTTATTTTTTCTTTTGAAACAGGGTCTCACTAAGTACTGGGATTACGTGTGTGCCACTAGTGTGCCCCAGGCCTGCATGCTACTGCTTTTCAGTGTTTCCCCTTTGACCACTTTGTTCACACTTTTTGTTTTTGTTTTCTTTTTGGTGGTACTAAGGATTGAACCCAGGGGCTTTCTACCTCTGAGCTACAGCCCCAGCCCTATTTTTTATTCTTTTTTTTTTTTCTTCTTTTTTTGGTGGTACTGGGGTTCCTGGAAACCCTTCTACCTTCGGGCTACACTCCCAGATCTATTTTATATATATTTTTGGAAACAGGGTCTCTTAAGCCAGCGCGGCTGGCTTTGAACCTGAGCAATCCTCCTGTCTCTGCCTCCCAAGCACAGGGATTACAAGCGTGCGCCACCACGCCCAGCTTATTCTTTATTTTGAAACAGGGTCTCACTGAGTTGCAAAGAACCTTACTAAGTAGGTGAGGCTGGCCATAAACTGTGATCCTCCTGTCTCAGTCTCCCAAATGTTGGGGTTACAAGCGTGCGCCACCATGCCCGGCTCCTCTTTTTGTTTTTTTTTAAAGAAGAAATATATCTCTAAGTTGCTGAGGCTGGCCTCAAATCCGTAACTCTCCTATATCAGCCTCCCAAGTACTGAGATTACAGACTTGTGCCACCACACCTGGCTGGATTTTAATTACACTTACATTTTTTTAAATTTACATATGCAAACAGGTAGCGCAGCACACGCTTGTGGCTTTTAAAACAAGCAATCCCCAGTGGAGTATAATAAAACTGAAATGTCTCTTCTCACTGAGCCTGGGTCTCGCCTTCAGTTCCCTCCGCACAGAGGGTCTGCTACTGGCTTCCTGGGGATTTCCTTCTCTCTCTCTCTCTGCAGGGAACACCACTTTTTTTGTGTGTTACCAAAGCTATATCCCAAAATAAGGATCTTATTTCAGTGAGTAGGCCTTTTGTGGATGTTTTTGAAGATATCCCATTGGGTTGGAATAAATTTCAACCCAAATTACAGCCGGCAGAGCCCTGGGTATGTGTCCTTTTGTCGTGATACCCCCACCACAATCGTAGCTTGCCACTCAGAAGTTGAAAAGCCCAGATTTCCTCCGTGGTTTTGAAATACAGCTTGAATTTGATGTAAGAATTTGGGGGGGGGGGGTGAAGATTCATCTCTGTGACATCGTTTTCTGCTCCTGCAAAGCACTTTGTATGTTGCTGTCACCAAATGTGTCTAAAGAAATTTGGCCCTTTGAAGAGTCTTGTGCCAGGAAATGGTCCACTCAGAAGTGTGTTTTTCACATTGAAGAACATTACTAACATCCTCTCATGCTGGGCAGGCCAGGAGAGGCGCAGGCAGCATAGGGCCTGCCTTGAGGCAGTGTCTAAGTCTGCTTTCTGTCGCTGTAACAAAATACCTGAGGCTGAGTAACTTATAAATAATAGAGGTTTATTTGGTTCATGGGGGCTGGAAAGTCCAAGGGCAAAGGGCATCACGAGTCAAGACAGAAAGCTTGCTGGCTTAACTTTCTCCTCTAATGCCATCATGGAACTCCACCCTCACGGGATAATCCAATCCTAATTACCTCCTGAAGGCTCCACCTCCAAATTCCATTAGCATGAATTTGTAGACAAAGTTCCCAGCAAGGAACTTTGGGGAATATCTATCCAAATCATCGCAGGCAGCTTGGAGCTACAAGCTTTGGCCATAGCTACAGCCGTGGCCATGGTTAAGACAGAACAGTGCTGCTAACATACCACATCCTGTAACTGGATCAAAGGCCACCTTCACTGAGAGCATCTCCAGGCCTTGGCCTGGTGCACTTCAGGGCCAGTGCCCGGTCCCCACCCACCCGCCTACCCATCCACTAGGGGTGAGTGTGCTACAGCCTGTGGGCCGTGTGTTGGTGAGCTGGAGCCCTCTGTGCTGGCCCAGTCACACAGGCCGTCACTTGCACACGGAGGCAGCGGGCGATCGGTGTCCCCAGCACCCATCACCCCAGGAGACAGAGCCTGTATCCTTCAGCCCCCTGCTTGTGAGGCGATTCTCCCATACCAGCTCTGTAGACATTTGGGTTTTCCAGCACCGCTTCTCCCCAGAGGTTCCCCATCTGCTCTGGGCTGACTGTGGAGAAAAGAGCCCAAGACCAAGTCTCCCTGTGTCCCAAGGTGAGGATCCCAGTTGTGGAGCCCGTCAGTGCAACCCAGCATTTGAGCGCAATGGGACGAAGCTCCGAGACGGGCCCGGCACCCAGCCTACCCAAGAGTAGCTCGTGCCAGGGGCGGGAGGCAGCATCAGTGGAGGCTGTAGTGAGACCAGGACAGCCAGAAACGTGCTCTAGGACAGTGGAGCTGGCACTGAGGGCAGGGCCTGAGGGCAGGGCCGCTCGGTAGCACAGGGACAGAAGAGCACCGGGGTGCAGGGGGAGACTCCCCGGGAGCGGCACATGGCCTGGGCGGAGGTGCACACCTGGTCAGCAGGTGTTCAGGAAGTAAAGATGGTGGGCCGCGCCCGGCCGCAGGAGGAGAAGCTGGGCGGCACCGGGCACCTCTAAAGGCGATGGGAACCCTGGCCCGAGCCGCGGAGCGCATGGTGTACCAAGAGCCGCCCACCGTAACTCTGTGGGTCCGTTGCCTTCCAGGGAAGTTGAAAGAATGGAGCCTCATTCTGTACGGCACGGCGGAGCACCCGTACCACACCTTCAGCTCCCACCAGTCCCGCTCGCGCATGCTGGAACTCTCAACCCCGGGGCAGGAGCCGCCGAAGGCCGCTGCGTCGCCCCAGGCGGAGGGGCCCGAGGATGAAGAAGACTACACAGGTAACCGGCGAAGCAAGAGGAGAGGGCTAGCCTCCCCCGGTGGCCTTTCTCCACAGGCGCAAAGGCGGGGCCTTTCCTGGCAGAAGGCGGGTTAGGGTTGCGTCTTCTCTGGAAGTCGTAGTAATGGTGCTCATTTGCGCTCACACAGCTCCTCCCACCCAAGGCTCTCCTAATACTTTACAGACCAGTAAGTATGCTTCAAACCAGTAAGTACTCTCCCACCTCCTCAGGCCGGTACACTGGGCCCTCTGTGCCCACCCGGAACTGGGACTCGCCCCCAGTTAACTGGCCGCCTCCAGTGACGTCCAGTCCTGTCTCCTCAGAAGCCCCCTCCCATGGCCTCTGGACTCCCGCAAGCAAGTCCACCGACTCTCAGCGAGCAGAATGTGGAAGGGACGCAGCTACTAATGAGGACTCCACAAAGCTGGCTTTCATAGCGTCATCAAGAAAGGGGCTGCTGGTAGAGATTTGACCAGCCTCCAGTCCTGGGATTAGAGATGATACTCAAAATATCTCCTTTTTTTTTTTTTTTTTTTTTTTAGTGCTAAGGATTGAGCCCAGGGACATTCTACCTCTGAACTACACCCCCAGCCCTTTATTATTATTTTGCTTTGTTTTGAAACAGGCTCTCACCATGTTGCTACATTGCCAAGGTGAGCCTTGAACCTGTGATCTTCCTGTCTCAGCCTCCCAAGTGGCAGAAGTACAGGTGTGTACCACCACTTCTGGCCAAAAATATCTTTAAAAACCTACGGAACAGCTGGGCAGGGTAGCTCATGTCCGTAATCCCAGTACTTGGGAGGCTGAGATGGGAGGATTGCAGGTCTGAGGACAGCCTCATCAACTTAAGGAGACCCTATTTCCAAATAAAAAATAAAATAGGAATGGGGATTTAGCTTAGAGGCAGAATGCTCCTGGATTCAACCCCAGCACTACAAAAAACAAACAAACAAAAAAACAAAAACAAAAACAAAAACAGCCTCACAGAACATAAAGATGCCTGTGCAAATCTTTTTTCTCTGGCCATCCCATTGTGAAGGTGGCCCCTGGCTCGGGCCACCAGTTCATTGGCAAGGCAATGGGGAGACACAGCACCCTTAGCAGGGCTCGGGACATCTCCACCAGTGGCAAGGTCCGGCTTTTATTAGCATGTTAAGTTAAAAGCGGTTTCTTTCCCGCTGAGCCATCCGTCCCACAGGGATCCGGGCAATGCTGGATGTTTCTGGTTGGGCATATTTTCCTTAGCTCAATATTCTGTCTGCTTGATAAGTGACAGGTGATGTCTAAGAATATGGATGCTTTGAGTTATCCAATATCCTCTGAAAAAAAAGTAGTAATAACAAAGCGGAGAATTCCACCCATACAAAAACAAGCATAATTTATGGCTGATTCCATTTTAAATTCTTTTACCCTTCCTTTAAAACAGAGCATTGAATTATGTATGGACTAATCTGCTCTGTTTCCCCCCTGTGATTTATAAATGGTGATAAGGTTCAGCAATTATTAATGAAGAGCGGGGTTTTTATTCCCTCCTAAAATCTTCCACTGACTCCAGCACCCGCACTGGCACCTCCCGCTGTGCTGTTCTGGATTCAGAATCACAGCGATTACCCAGCACGGCCTGGAGGGATGGACGGGGAGGCCCCCAGGAGTGAGATGTTCTCCTGGCTCTTGGAGAAGCCCTCTGAAGTGTCGCGGGCAAATGGAAGGGTGGACCAGTAAGAGCAGAAAGAGCCTACCCAGAGACCAGGACAGAGGGACAGACCAGGACAGAGGGACAGACCAGGGCCTGCCATGGCTTAGAGGCAGGGAAGGGGGCAGGGGGAGCAGCCAGTTAGAATCCACAGCAAGGCCAAGGGAGCGTGGGGCGTCCAGGGCTGAGGAGCTGGCCTTGGACAAACAGTACGTTGGTGATGAGCCCAGGCTGGCAGAGGTCCCACCTGGACCACTGCTGCCTCAGGAGGGCAGGGGGATCTGAGAGAGCAGTGGTCCCGGGGGCCAGCAGCAGGGATGGGGACAGATGGAAGAGGCGGAGGCCAGCTCTCCCTGGAATGAGAAATAGAGGGAGTGAGCGAGGGACGAGAAGGAAGTTTAAGGAAGGCACACGGACACCATTTTTCAGGGAGTGGGTCCCCTGTGGGGGTATCAGGAGCTGCACTGTTCTATTTTCTGTTGTATAAAAATACCTGAAGCCAAGAACTTATGAAGAAAAAAAAAAAAAAGACTTACTTAATTCATTATCTCAGAGGCTGGAAGTCCAAGCTTGGAAGGGCCCATCTGTCCATCCTCTGTGGAGGGAGCCCTCAGCTACACCCCACGATGGCAGGGACAGAGAAGGGAAACCCACGGCCATGTGCATACAGGCCAAGCATGTGGTGTGGCCTCGCTGTAACAACCAGCTCTTGCTGGCCGGGCGTGGTGGCGCACGCTTGTAATCCCAGCATTCGGGAGGCTGAGACTGGAGGATCTCGGTTCGCGGACAGCCTCAGCTACTTAGTGAGGCCCTCTGCAACTCAGTGAGACCCTGTTTCAAAATAAAGAATAAAAATAGGGCAGGGGATATGGCTTGGAGGTCAAATGCCCCTGGGTTCCATCCCCAGACCTGCAAAACAAAACAAAACAACCAGCTCCTGCTAGAACCAACAGCGGCCTCACACTAGTGCCCACCTCCTAGAGGTCTGCCATCTTAACACGCCTCACTGAGGCCCGAGCTTCCGGCTCACGAGCCTGTGGGGGACACACTCTAACAGCCCCTCACCAGACCAGGCACCTGCAAGTGGATAGGACGGCCTCAGACGTGCTCAGCCAATGTGGTTCCCTGGGAGGGGAGCAGAGAAGGGAAGGTCTGGGCTCCAGGTCCAGGCAGGTGCAGGGCAGGGCGGAGGTGAGTTCTGGAATACTCCTGATGAAGAAGGGTGTGGAAATTCAACTTGGCCAGGGATGGACGGCGACATTCGCCCTGTGGAGGGAGACTGTGGGGCGGGGGATCCGAGGCCCGAGAGGATTGGCAGGAGGAAAGGCAGCCGCTGTGGCCGAGGTGTGGCACAAGGGAGCCTTCTGGCCACGGCGCTGAGGGTGTCAGCTCTGTAGTGACGACCAGCCTGCTGGGACAGAGCCATCTGGTGGCTGCGGTGGAGACGGAGGCCACCCTAGGGGCTTGCAGAATGCTTGGGTGGAGAGCAGGCTGGGGTTCAGCAGGTCGGGGTGCGTGGAAGGCTGTACCTGTAGCAGGTGCACAGGTGATTCCAGGGCATGTGGGCCTAGGGAGCCAGCAGATGCTGAGCCCAGCCAGGACGCGGGGAAGACTCAGGGACAGCCTCAGGTTCCTACAACAGAGTAGCTGGCCTTAATTTTATATAGTTCAAATTAACACAAAAAAATCAATGTCCCTAGAGTCGACTAGGTGGTCCAATGTGTGTGTGTGTGTGTGTGTGTGTGTGTGTGTGTGTGTGTGTGTCTAGGGATTGAACTCAGAGGTGTTCTACCTCCAAGTGACACCTCTAGCCCTATCTTATTTTTGGTTTTGAAATAGCATCTCATTAAGTTATCATGCACTAGCCTTGATCTTGCAGTCCTCCTGTGTCCGCTTCCCCAGGTGCTGGGAGTACAGGTGCACACGCCACAGCGCCTGGTTGATGGTCCAAATGTTTTCACTCCAGAAAGAAATAGGTGTTGATTGTCAACATTCACCATTCTCCACATTTCTCTTCACAAGTGCAATGTCAGTGCAAACATGCACTCAGATACCCTGAAGTTAAAGGACAACATTAAAAGAGAGAGAGAGGCCAGGACAGAACTGTTGTGGGCAGGAAGGGAAACCTGGCTTTGGGAGGAAGCAGCCCTTGTGCTTTCTGGAAGGAAGATGAATGGGTAGAGGACGGCTGGGACAGCGTGACCCTCCACCCAGGAGGGCGAGGGGTCGACGGGGCGCTGGCATTCATTGTCTAGAAGACAGGCTCCCAGGACAGCTTGGCAGGTGTGTGGGGCTCGATTCACACCGCACCTGGTGTGTGCAGAGCGGGATTGTGCCGCGACGGCAAGTCGCTCTGCAGACGCGGACAGGGACGCAGAAGCCAAGGAACTCATTTAGGCCACACAGCTATCCAGAAAGAGCTGGGCCCGTAACGAGAGCAGTCTGTCAAGCTCGTGGGCAATTCTGGTCTGCAGGAAACCAACCTGACCCTTGCATCCCACTCCAAGTCTGATAGTGTAACGGGGAGCAACTTCTTGGGTATACTTTTCTTAGATGGGGTGTTTCTTAGATGGGTACTTTTCTTAGATGGCCAAACAGATGGCCACGCCTACTGAACCCTTCTGTGCCTGCAGCTGTCCATTGACAAAGCCCATGGAGAACTCCCAAGTTGCTTTTAACATGCATTTGTTTGTGTGTTTTTTAACCCAGGAGTTTCTCGACCAAGAATTTCCGGGGGGGGGGGGGTTCAGTCAACCTGTACGGGTTAGCTCCATGTAGGGGGTGCAGTCAGCTGTCGGCCAGCCCACAGTCAATGGCTCATCAGGGCCCCTTGTACTGAGAGCCTCTGCCAGGAGTGATAGCAAGGGACGCCGGGAGGCCGAGGGTCGTGGGGAACTTTCATGCTAATCAAGGAAAAGCAGGCATCAGTACAAATTGGAACGCTGAGAACAGATGCTCAGCCAGAGAATGAGTTACAGCGGCATCGGCTCACTCTCCGGAGTGAAGGAGATTGGCATGAACGGCCACCAGGTGGATTTGATTCAGAATGTTTCGTGGGAGAGATGAACTGGGTTATCTGGCTTTGTAAGCAGTTCCAGCAGAGAGCCACATGTTGGGAGGTTTGTTTAGCGATGTTTCCGCAGGCTTCCTTGCTCTTGGATGGGCACTGTTGTTCATTTGAGATGTTTTTAATGGTGTAGTGGGATTCGGTATCATAGCGAGATTCAGCTTGTCTTCTCCTAGCCTTTCCGCTTGGGGGCTGGGTGGCCTTGATACAGTGTCAAATGTCAGAGCCCTGCTGCTCCTGCTCTTGGCTGGGCCCCAGACTTGTAAAGGGGGTTTGCGAAGTTTCAGGGATTGTCCCTGAGACTTTCCACCGCAGAGAGGCCCCAAGGGGAGGGTGCTGGTTGGGGTTGACATCCATATTCCGTGGACCGGCAGCTAGAAGCCGCAGTCCGGGCCCTTCCGAAGGCAGTCCCCGTCCTGGGACATCCTAGAACATTCTGTGTGCAGGTGGGGAGCACCTGCGTACTCTCCCGTTTCTGTCCGCTCTCATCCACGCTCTCAGCCTTCAACCTCAATGCATGCATTTGCTGAGCACCTGCTCTGTCCCAGAGCACAGAGCTGGAGGTGTAGCCTGCACAGCCCTGACCAAATCCTGCCTGAACTGTCATCACCCGTGCCTGGAAAGAGCAGGAGAGAAGCTGCCAGCCATCTCCCTGTCGCACCCCCCCCCCCCGTACCTCCTCACTCCCACCCCATCCCCTTCAGGTGGAGGAGATTCCTGTAACCTCAGGAACTCAGAAAGCTAAGGTGGGAGGATGGCCAATTCAAGGCCAGCTTGGGCAACTTGACGAGACCACGTCTCAAAGTAAAAATAAATAAATAAAAAGTAGAGTGCTCCTAGGTTCAATCCAAAAGAGAGAGAGAGAGAGAGAGAGAGAGAGAGAGAGAGAGAGAGAGAGAGAGAATTGCTTATTGTATTAAGCAAGACAGACCTGCTGCTGCTCTCCTGGTCTTAAGGAGAAAGTGCTTCAGGGGAAGAGAGAAAGGAAGTCCTTTTTGTGGTACTAGGGATTGAACCCAGAGGTATTGTACCTCCAAGCTACACCCCAGCCCTATTTTTTTTTTTATTCCTTATTTTGAAACCAGTTCTCACCACGCTGTGGAGAGCCTCACTAAGTAGGTGCGGCTGGCCGCCAACCTGAGATCCTCCTGTCTCAGCCTCCCAAGTACTGGGATTACAAACATGCACCACCACGCCCAGCTGAAGAAAGGTTCTTAAATCATTGCATCAGTAAAGCCACCAGGGGAAAAGGCAGGTGCCCCATCAAGTTCACGTTTCAGCTGGATACAGTGGCACACGCCTGTAATCCCAGTTACTCAGGGGGACAAAAAGTTTGAGTCTAGTTTTGGCAAATTAGTGAGACCTTGTCTCAAAATTTTAAAAAATGTCAAAAGATGGGGGTACAGTTCAGTGGTATGGTACCTGCCTAGCATATGTGAGGCCCTCTGTTTCATCCCCAAAGCTGCAAAATAAGAAGAAGAAAAAAAAAAAAGGCTGGGCGTAATGACACACGCCTATAATCACAGTAGTCGGGAAGGGGAAATAGGTGGACCACAGGTTCAAGGCCAGCCTCAGCAACTTAGCCAGAGACACTGTTTAAGCAAGATGAGGGGCTGGGGATGTAGCTTGGAGGGAGAATGGTTCAATCCCCAGAACCAAAAAAAGAGAGGTAGCGGGGCGTGGTAGCGTATACTTGTAATCCCAGTACTTGGGAGGCTGAGAAAGGAGTGGGTTCAAGGACAGCTTCAGCAAGTATTGAGACTCATGAACCTAGCAAGACTCTATTCAAAATAAAATGAAATAGGACTGGGGTGTAGTTCAGAGGTAGAATGCCCCTGAGTTTAATCCCTAATACCACATATATTAAAAATATATAAAATATGAAGGAATCAATATATACATACATACACATCAATATATACATATACACACACACACACACACACACACACACACACACACACACATCTCCTCAGTAAAGGGCTAGCCCCACGAGTGACCCAAAGTGTGGGCAACACTCTAATCAGATGTGAACTGACTCCCAAACAGTCAGCCGGTGGTCTGGAGCTAGGGCCAGGATGGGGAAGGGATCAAAGCCGAGAGCTTTGGAAGTGGCAGGCTAGCTTTTGTAGAACATAAAACAGACCGGGACAGCAGTGACCAGGAAAGGCCGTCTAGAGCATCCTGGGGACCCCCGCAGCTCTGAAAGGGCCTCGCAGTGGGAACAGAGACAGGCCGCAGGGACCCACAATGAAAACTTGAGAAATATCAACAACAGCGAACCTTGGGGAGGCTGACAAAATAACCCGCGCCTAACACTGGGAAGGCCCGGGAAGCCAGAGAATGAAGGGGGCTTTGTGCGCCTCAGCAAAGGCCCATTGTGGGAGGCTGAGAATGGGGGCTTTTGTCTCGCCCTCCCTCCCGCAAAATGCAAAATGCGGGTGGCCAGCAGGCTCACTCCTCTCTGCCTGGAGCCCACTCCCTGCCCCCTGCACCAGCTCCGACTTTGCAGAAGGCTTTTTTACTTCCAAAGACCCAGAGCCTTCCTAGCGCCTGCTCGGTGGCTCCCTGGAGTCCCACCAAGCTCGGTCACTTCTGCGTCTGTGCTGCACCCAGGCCCCGGGGTGGACATTTAAGTCAAGCCAATCCCTGCAGTGCTTTGCGGTGCGTCCAGGGGAGGGCCCAAAAGGGAGGCGCACTGAAATCCCCTGACTTAGCCTGTGTTTCCGCTGCTTTTCCAACAACACACAAGGCTGCAGTTAGGAATTAGGGGCCAGAGGGGACTTGAGGGAAGACGTCGGTGGCAGCTACCGGAGGGTTAGGGTGAGGGCAGCCAAAAGAGAAGTCTGTCCCCAGTAGCAGCAGGCCGTGGGCCAGGTGTGCGGCCAGCCCCCATGCAGCTCAGCTGTGTTGGACATGCAGTCTCTGCCTCAGTGCCACCGAGTCCTAGCCAGCACATGTGAGCCCCACCCACTGGTCCTGAACCTGTGGGGAATTCTCTCCTGCCCACCTCCTGCTGCATCTTTATGCTGGATGGAGCTTTCCTGACACCCCAGATTGAACTGCTCTGTCCTTTACAATGGAAAGCCAGGAGCCTGCAGGTCCCCTGTGTGCTGACTGATACAGGCGGATGAGCTTAAGCAGCTGCCTTGCCTGATCCATCCTCAGGGACCCCACAGCCTCCATCCCTCGCCACCTTGGTCCCCACCCTGTTGGCGATGGTACCTGCCCTCATACTCTTTCTGTCTTGGGAATCGGCTTCTGACCCTGGACTTGGCTCCCACCCAGGGCGGCTTCTCCAGCCCTGTGTTTTTCTGACCCCACCAGGCTGCTGCATCCTCAGCCAGAGACCCTGGGACTGGATTTGATGGCGAAAGCATCTCTCTGGATGAAAGGAAATGTTTTTTTTTTTCCTTTAAGGTGCATGCCATCCTGAGTGTGGTAGCAAAGGCTGTGACGGCCCCCGAGCAGACCAGTGCTTGAACTGTGTCCACTTCAGCCTGGGGAACGTCAAGACCGGCAGGTGAGGGGCGGGGACGCCGCCATCTCCACCTCCCTGAGCCCTGTGAAGGCAGCCCATTTAGACCATGGAAAAACTCCTGCAAAGAAGTCACATCAACCTAACTGCTTCGCATTTTCTTTTCTTTCTTTCTTTCTTTTTTTTTTTTTTTTTTTTGCGGGTCTGGGGATGGAACCCAGGGCATTCGACTACTGAGCTACACCACCTGCCCTATTTTTTATTCTTTTATTTTGAAACCGGGTTTCACTGAGTTGCAGAGGGCCTCACTAAGTAGCTGAGGCTGTCCGCGAACCGCGATCCTCTGGTCTCAGCCTCCCAAATGCTGGGATTACAAGTGTGTACCACCATGCCCGGCTTGCTTTGCATTTTCTTAAAAATTAAATACATTTTTTGTTCTAATCACACAATGTCATGGAGAAATGAGTCACCGTGGCACTTTGGCGACCATGCTTATAAACCTTTCTCCATCCATTTGTGAAACAAAAATGAATGTTACTGACCTTGCAGTGACACCCAAGGAGGACCGTCAGACAACAGCGCTCAAGGGCCCCGCACTGGACCAACCTAGGCCAGGCTGCGGCCGCGGCCAAGTGTGGGCTTTCCTGGCAGCTCCCTAGAAAGCCTGTGGGGCTGAGTGCACTCAGAGGGAGAGCACTGGCAGATCTGAACCGGGAGCCCCAGCACATGGCCAAGGCCCGGCTGGCCCTCCCGAGCTGAGTGCAGGGCTGTGTGTCCGCGCAGGCCCTGTGTCTCCGCCTCACGTTTCCCCGCTAGACCAGTAGCTGATCAGCTATATATATATATATATATTTTTTTTTTCACTTTCTGAGCACCTGCCACCAGCTGTGCAGGCCAGGCCTGGGAGGCCAGGATAACAGGACAGGGCACTACTGAGCCTCCTGGGGCCTGGGAGACAGGTGCTCCCTGATGCGGGCCTGGCAGGTGTGCACTGCTCCATGGCACAGGCGCACGTGTGGCTCTCCCAAAGTCTCCAGAGGGCACACTCAGGTCTCAGCCTGCCGCCTCTGTGCAAGGGCAGTCCTGCATCTTGACTCGCCACCCTGTGAGACTCACTGCCCGCAGCGGGCACCCTCAGTAGGGATTTAGCAGAGCCCAAAGTTCTGATAGTCAGATGCCAACATCGTGGTGCCTGCAGGAAGCTAAATGCAGCCTCAGGACTTTCCACTGGGACCGCTTCCCAAGGAAAGAACCCTTCTCACCACGTCCTCAAACCGCCCCTGTGTACTCAGGAACTCGCAGCTGTGCTCCTGGAGACAAGGGACACTCACCCACGCTCAGTGTCCCCTCTGGGGCCCCGTGTCCTCAAAGTCTTGCCGAGTGAGCCCAGGCAGCCAGGCTCTGGGGAATCGCTTCTGCCGAGCCGCTGGCCTCACCCCATTAGGGACCCTGCAGGGATGGACTGAGTCAGGCTCTCACCCGCACCTGCTCCCACAGGAAGTGTGTGAGCGCCTGCCCCTTGGGGTACTTTGGGGACACAGCGGCAAGACGCTGTCGCCGGTGCCACAAGGGGTGTGAGACCTGCTCGGGCAGGAGCCCAACACAGTGCCTATCTTGCCGCCGTGGTTTCTACCATCACCAGGAGACCAATACCTGTGTGACCCTCTGCCCGGCCGGACTTTACGCCGATGAAAGTAAGTGGCCCGTCCAAGGGCACCAGGAGGGCTGAGTCCATTCTCCCTGCTGGGCTGGTGTCCCCTCTCCTGGGAGAATTCCCCTGGCCCTCTGCTTCCTATATACACAGTTGTTCTGAGCAAGGACCTTCCTTGGGGAAGGAAGGAAAGGGCATAAAATCAAAGTACCAGCCTACCCACACACCTGGCCCAGAGCAGCTCTGAGCTGTGTGCAAAGAATCCTGCAGATCACAGAAGCCACACACACGCACGTCCACAGAAGTCACGCAATGCAAGTCCACAGAATTCATACATGTGCAAGTCCGCAGAATTTGCACACATGCAAGTCCTCAGAGGTCAGATGCATACAAGTCCACGGAATTCATACAAGTGCAAGCCCACAAACTTCACACATGCAGTTTTCAGAATTTTCACATATGCAAGTCCACAGAATTTACATACATGAAAGTACACAGAATATGCACACATGCAGTCCACAGAATTCACACACATGCAGCTCACAGAATTCACACATGTGGGAGTCCACAGAATTCACATTCATGCAAGCCCACATAATTCATATATGTGCGAGTCCATGGAATTTACACGCATGCAAGTCCACAGAATCCACACGTGTGTAGTTCACAGAACTGCATGCGTGAAAGTCCACAAAAGTCACACACATGCAAGTCCGCAGAATTTGCCCACATGCAGCCCGGCTCTCTGTTCTGTAAGTGCTGTACCATGGGCCTCTCTGGGACAGGACGGGTCCACATGAATTAGTGGACCTGAGGATGGGCAGGGGGGCAGAGCCCCCGCAGGAAGCGCTGCTGTGCTGAGACTGGGATCTGGGTGCAGGCCCGAGGTTGGCAGCCCTCTGAGAATGAAGAGGACCTGACGGGTAGGAAACTGGGCCGAGGAGGGACAGACTTGTCTTTCTGGGGTACTCTTCAGGCTGGCCATACCCCTAATGTTGTCCTCATCTTCAAACTGAGAGAGGATAAAAGGCCACAGCTAGTGATGACAGAGGTGTGACTAAAACTCAGAGCAGCGAAGCCAGGCATCCTATGGTCCCACCTGTCCAGGACGGCGGGTAGAAAGGACCGAGACTCTGGCCAATGTTTTAGCAATTGGCCTTACCCTAAAAGATACAAAAGAGAGGGTTTGGGTTAAAATGATAGGAGATAGTTCTCCAACGTGAGAAAGATGTTACCGTTTTGATGTCCAAGCACTCGCAGGTGACGGGTTTTACCACAGACTCCTCTCAGGACCTGCTGTGCGGGATCCAACCTGTCAGGCCACTGCTGCTACGCCTGGGGAGAAGGAGCCAGGGAATCTTTAAAGACGTAAAAAGCTATCAAACAACCAGACTCTCTTTAAAGGGGAATCAGAAAGCCATGCAAAACACCTTGCACTGCTTTTACAAACCACTGATTTGGGCTGTCCGCCAAACCCATCTTCAGAGCAGAGAACCCTTCATCCCCAGCCCCTTCCCAGGACCAGAATCTGCCGCCCCGGTCCACCCGGGTCCTGGCTGAGCACCTGCTGCATGAGGAGGCAGCACTGAGATGCAGGAGACGCCCCTCAGCTTCCAGGCCGTAGCAGTATAAGGTGGTGCTTGACAGGGTGCCAACACGAGTCACTTAGTAAATGCAGGTGAGAGTTGGCGTGACCCACAGTTTCCCCCCTGAGACATAATGGCGCACTATAGGTTCCTATCTCACTGTATATAGCTGCTGAGTCTCAAAAAAAAGACCCCTGCAAACGTTCAAGGGGAAGGAATCAGCACCCTCCAGGTTTCCCCCCATCAAGTGTATAAAGATTTGCACTTGATTAAACTCTGCTCAACCAGCCAGGAATTGGCTTCAGTCCCTGTCTTAATAAACATACCCAGAGCACGTCTGGTGGTTATTTGAAGACTTTGACTTACTCCAGAAAAAGAAAGTAGGAGACCTGTGATCTCCAACACCTGGGCACATGGTTGCACCCAAGCCCCTGGGCGTTTTATTGCTATGTGGTCCATACTGGAGAGAGACACAGAGGCAGAGCCCTCCCCACAAGCCTGCTTGAAATACCTGAGGTTACAGCCAGGCATGGTAGCCCACATTCGTAATCCCAGCATTCGGGAGGCTGAGACAGGAGGATCACAGTTCACCGACAGCCTCAGCTACTTAGTGAGGCCCTTTGTTACTCAGTGAGACCCTGTTTCAAAATAAAGCATTAAAAAATAGGGCTGGTGTGTAGCTTGGAGGTAGAATGTCCCTGGGTTCCATCCCCAGTACTGAAAAAAAAAAAAAAGCCTGAGGTTATGCTGGTTGTAGTGGTGCACACTTGTAATCCCAGGACTTGGGAAGCTGAGACGGGAGGATCATGGGTTTGCAGCCAAACCTCAGCTACTTAGCAAGGCCTTCTGAAGCTTAGTGAGACCCTGTTTCAAAGAATAAAAACAGGGCTGGGGGTGTAGGTCAGAGGTAGAATGTCCCTGGGTTCACTCTTTAGTACTGCAGGGAAAATAAATAAATAAATAAATAAATAAATAAAAGCCTGCCGTTGAGGTCCAGATGTGACCCCATCTTTGCTCTCCTCCTCTCTGCCTTCATCTTGCTGTTTTCCTCCAGGTCAGAGAAATTGCCTTCAATGCCATCCGAGCTGCAAAAAGTGCATCGACGAACCCGAGCGGTGTACTGTCTGTAAGGAAGGATTCAGGTAACTCCTCCCAGAGAAGGCCAACATAGCGCGGCCGTGTTTTGTTTCTGTTGTGAATTCACCAAGTTTTTGCCTCTTCTTCTGAAAGCTAAAATGTCAGAGGCCCGAGGCCTCCCAGGATGAAGATTCCCTGTGTGAGAAAATCATATGCCCCCTGGGGAGGATGATTGTTTAAAAGGGAAAGGTGGCAGGCAGGGAGAATCCCTGCACTTTATGCAATGTTTGGAGAACTGAGCAAAGGAAGAGTTGGTCAGATCACATAAAGCAGAGGTTGCTGCCGGAAGAGGAGGAGCCTTAGGAAGCTCAGGTCACCTCTCTTTGTACCAGTAACTCCGCCTCCTCCAGTCCCCTCCTCTCCATTACTCTGGCTTCTCCATAGTCCTCTGTTCTGACATCTTTTTCCCAGTGGGAGGATTTCACTCCATGAAGATGCTCTGTGAACTCCTGGGCCTCTTGACTCCATCCAGTTTGAACCTATGAAGTTTGGCATGCATTTCTTTTTTTCTTTTTCTCTTTTTCTTTTTTGTCTCATTTTGATTTGATTTGTTGGTACTGGGGATTGAACCCAGGGACATTCTACCTCTGAGCTACACTCCCAGCCCTATTTTTCTTTTTCAAAACACGGTCTTGCCAGGCATGGTGGCGCACACTTGTAATCCCAGCGCTGGGGAGGCTGAGACAGGAGGATCACACAGGTTCGAAGCCAGCCTCAGCTACTTAGTGAGACTCTGTTTCCACATAAAGTATAAAATAGGTCTGGGAGAATAGTCCAGAGGTAGAAAAGCCCCTGGGTTCCACCCCCAGTACCACCAAAAACAAAACAACACACAAAAAACATGGTCTTGCTAAGTTGCTAAGCTTATCCTTGAACCTATAATCCTCCAGTCTCAGGCTTCCAAGTGCTGGGATTATGTCACGGACAGTGTTGTTGTTTACTGATTGATGAAAAGCCTCTGTCATGAATGACAGTGGAGTCAGAATAATTTTTAGAGAGGAGGAGAAAGTTATCTCTCCTGTTTTCCTTTCACCAGTGTCTTTCTTTATTATTATCTTTAAAAAAAAAATTTGCCAGTGTCTTTCTTACACTGAGGGTTTTAACCAAAATGTTGTAAAAAGTGATTAATCCCCAAAACAGCAAAGTAGACATGGGGTAAGTCAAGGTCATCATGGATGAATCAGGGAATGAAAGGATAAAATTCTGGGAAATAAGGAGCTTGTCAGGGTCTCTGTTTATCATCAGCGTCCCTGCTTATCAGTCTTATTTGATCCTGGGGTGGACAGTTCAGTCTCCCAAGCCAGACTGAGGTGACCTCAAGGCTGATGACTGAGAAGAAAGGCTCCCAACAGGATTGTAGGGGTGCGCCATCATGCTTGGATTCAGCCTGCATTTCTTTAAAAATGCTCTGCTAGCCCAGCACAGTGTCACACACCTGTAATCCCAGTACTTGGGAGGCTGAGACAGAAGGATCACAGGTTCAAGCCCAGTGCATAGTAACTTAGCAAAACCCTATTTCAAAATAAAAAGAGCTGGGAAGCCAAGCATGGTAGTTCATGCTTGTAATCCCAGCATTCGGGAGGCTGAGAGAGGAGGATCATGGTTCACAGACAGTCTCAGCTACTTAGGCCCTTTGCAACTCAATGAGACCCTGTTTCAAAATAAAGAATAAAAAATAGGGCTGGGGATGGAGCTCGGAGGTAGTATGCCCCCGGGTGCCATTCTCAGTTCCATTCCCCAAAATAAAAAAATAATTATTAATAAACAAAAAAGGCTTAGAAGGTAGCTCAGAGGTAGAGCACCCCTGGGTTCAATCCCCAGCACCACAAAATAATAAAACATAAAACCATTTTACTGAGTTAATGCTTCTTCTTGGAATGTTTTGAATTTTTTAACCCATTTAAGGCAACCAAATTATATTTAATCAAATATACATTATTAGTTACTATCTAGAAGTTCAGAAAGCATTTTATTGAAACTCTGCTGTGGAGACTCCCGGAGTAGAGTCTAACACCGTGTCTGGATTAGAAAGAGGGAAAGGAATGGGGTTGGCAAGGAGAATGTCTCGTGCACGGAAGTCCCCAAGGCTAGTGTCCAGATGTGGATTCTGATGCATCTGGTCCAAGTACAGCCTGCGGCTGTGTCTGCAGCGGGCTCCCGGGGAGGGGACACTGCCAGGCCGAGAAGGAGCAGCATTTGCAGCGTGAGGCTGCAGCTCCTCCCCCAGCCCAGTCTCCCTTCCTCCCAAATGCCGCTGGAGTTGCAGCTCAGCATAGGAGTAAATTTTTCTTTTTTTTTTCAGTATTGGGGATGGAACCCAGGGGCATTCTACCTCCGAGCTACACCCCCAGCCCTATTTTTTTATTCTTCAGTTTGAAACAGGGTCTCACTAAATTGCAAAGGGCCTGTGATCCTCCTGTCTCGGCTTCCCAAGTCCTGGGATTACAAGCGTGCGCCAACGCACCTGGCTTTAGAGGGGGAATTTTTTGAAGCAGGGAACAAAGAAGAAAACTTACTGAGCAGCTGCTCTTGTCCCAGGTGCTCTCATCAAGCTCCTCCATTTAATCTTTGTAGCAGTCTATAAAGTCAGTATCAGTACTCACAATGTATGCACAGGGGAGACCAGCCCTCCCCCACAGGCACTGTGTTGCCGCCTTCCTGTAGTCTTCCCCATTTCTTCAGACCAGCGTGCTGGGAGAAGAGGCTGCCAAGCACCTGGGCGTTTGGGGAGCAGAGGGGAAGCAAGGCCCCAGAGTGACCTGTCACACC